>NW_024355922.1:0-6732 GCF_902729225.1 Pteropus medius | reverse complement strand
CAGAGCTCCAGGCCGCCCACAGACAGGGGACCCAGGGAGGCTTTGGCCCCTCCGTCCCTGGAGGCCGTCACCCGCTGGAAAGAGGTCAGTGGGGGACACTGCAGACAGTTGTGGGTCTGATTTCGGCCTCCGTGCCTTATGAGCTTTGCGATCACCTTTCGAGCCTTTCATTTCTTCATTTTGAATGCGTCCACGGGGACCATTACGACCATCCCTGGCAGAAAGGTGAGTGAGAGGGAGGTGTCTGCTTCCGTCCTGAAGTCTGATTTCCAATGCGGAAAGCAGGAAGGAGCAGAGGCCTTAGGAAGGAGCCCCGGGGCCTCTGGGATGAAAAGAGATCATGCTGAATTGTGGCTCTGTATCGCCCAGTGTCCACACTCCGGGGAGGTGGAGGTGCTGGGAGCTGCCTGTCTTCTCTGGTAGACCAGGGTCCACACAGGTTTCCTTCGAAAATCCACCATATACATATATATGCATATAGATGAACATATATATGCATATATATGTATATGGTAGATCTGGCAAAAAGCTCTCTAGTGAAGTCCATTTTCAGCCGGAACTGCAGAGTTTCGAGATACGGCTCACTTGCGGCAAATTCACGGCCCTCCCGGCGCCTCGGGGCTCTGAGGGCGGTGCTCGGTCGTCTGCGTGTATATATATCTATATATATACATATATATATATAGAGAGAGAGAGAGAGAGAGAAGAGAGAGAGAGAGAGAGAAAGAGTGAGAGAAATACACAGATACATAGATAGATAGATAGGTAGATAGAGAGAGAGAGAGAGAGAAACAGAGAAAGAGAGAGAGATAGAGATATAGAGATATCTATAGATTCAGATACAGATATATATATAGCTATATCTAGGAAAGCTCTGGCAAAAAGCACTCTACTGACGTCCATTTTGAGGCGGAACTGCAGACTTCCGAGATACGGCTCACTTGCGGCAAATTCACGGCCCTCCCGGCGCCTCGGGGCTCTGAGGGCCATGCTCGGTCGTCTGCGGGTACTGGGGTACAGAAGTTGCAGCAGCACTCACTGACACTTTGAGCCCCTAGAGGTACAAACGGCGTCTCATTCCTCTCTGTATCCTCGTGCAGAGCTCCAGGCCACCCACAGACAGCGGACCCAGGGAGGCTTTGGCCCCTCCGTCCCTGGAGGCCGTCACCCGCTGGAAAGAGGTCAGTTGGGGACACTGCAGACAGCTGTGGGTCTGATTTCGGCCTCCGGGCCTTATGAGCTTTGCGATCACCTCTTCGAGCCTTTCATTTCTTCATTTTGAATGCGTCCACGGGGACCATTACGACCATCCCAGGCAGAAAGGGGACGGAGAGGGAGGTGTCTGCTTCCGTCCTGAAGTCTGATTTGCAATGCGGAAAGCAGGAAGGAGCAGAGGCCTTAGAAGGAGCCCCGGGGCCTCTGGGATGAAAAGAGATCATGCTGAATTGTGGCTCTGGAACGTCCGGTGTCCACACTCCGGGGAGGTGGAGGTGCTGGGAGCGGCCTGTCTTCTCTGGTGGACCAGGGATCCACACAGGTTTCCTTCGAAAATCCACCATATACATATATATGCATATAGATGAACATATATATGCATATATATGTATATGGTAGATCTGGCAAAAGCTCTCTAGTGACGTCCATTTTGAGCCGGAACTGCAGACTTTCGAGATACGGCTCACTTGCGGCAAATTCACGGCCCTCCCGGCGCCTCGGGGCTCTGAGGGCGATGCTCGGTCGTCTGCGAGTACTGGGGTACAGAAGTTGCAGAAGCACTCACTGACACTTTGAGGCCCTAGAGGTACAAACGGCGTCTCATTCCTCTCTGTATCCTCGTGCAGAGCTCCAGGCCACCCACAGACAGCGGACCCAGGGAGGCTTTGGCCCCTCCGTCCCTGGAGGCCGTCACCCGCTGGAAAGAGGTCAGTGGGGGACACTGCAGACAGTTGTGGGTCTGATTTCGGCCTCCGTGCCTTATGAGCTTTGCGATCACCCCTTTGAGCCTTTCATTTCTTCATTTTGAATGCGTACACGGGGACCATTACGACGATTCCAGGCAGAAAGGCGAGGGCGAGGGAGGTGCCTGCTTCCGTCTTGAAGTCTGAATTCCCATGCGGAAAGCAGGAAGGAGCAGAGGTTTTAGGAAGGAGCCCCGGGGCTTCTGGGATGAAAAGAGATCATGCTGAATTGTGGCTCTGGAACGCCCGGGGTCCACACTCCGGGGAGGTGGAGGTATGGGAGCGCTCAGTCTCTCTGGTGACCAGGATCCACAGGTTTCCTTCGAAAATCCACCATATACATATATATGCATATAGATGAACATATATATGCATATATATGTATATGTAGATCTGGCAAAAAGCTCTCTAGTGACGTCCATTTTGAGCCGGAACTGCAGACTTTCGAGATACGGCTCACTTGCGGCAAATTCACGGCCCTCCCGGCCCCACGGGGCTCTGAGGGCGGTGCTCGGTCGGCTGCGTGTATATATATCTATATATATATATATAGAGAGAGAGAGAGAGAAGAGAGAGAGAGAGAGAGAAAGAGTGAGAGAAATATACAGATACATAGATAGATAGATAGGTAGATAGAGAGAGAGAGAGAGAGAAACAGAGAAAGAGAGAGAGATAGAGATATAGAGATATCTATAGATTCAGATACAGATATAGATATAGCTATATCTAGGAAAGCTCTGGCAAAAAGCACTCTACTGGCGTCCATTTTGAGGCGGAACTGCAGACTTCCGAGATACGGCTCACTTGCGGCAAATTCACGGCCCTCCCGGCGCCTCGGGGCTCTGAGGGCGATGCTCGGTCGTCTGCGGGTACTGTGGTACAGAAGTTGCAGAAGCACTCACTGCCACTTTGAGCCCCTAGAGGTACAAACGGCGTCTCATTCCTCTCTGTATCCTCGTGCAGAGCTCCAGGCCACCCATAGACAGCGGACCCAGGGAGGCTTTGGCCCCTCCGTCCCTGGAGGCCGTCACCCGCTGGAAAGAGGTCAGTGGGGGACACTGCAGACAGCTGTGGGTTTGATTTCGGCCTCCGTGCCTTATGAGCTTTGCGATCACCTTTCGAGCCTTTCATTTCTTCATTTTGAATGCGTCCACGGGGACCATTACGACCATCCCTAGCAGAAAGGTGAGGGAGAGGGAGGTGTCTGCTCGGCCCTGAGTCTGATTTGTACGCGAAAGCAGGAAGGAGCAGAGGTCTTAGAAGAGCCCCGGGGTCTTGGGATGAAAAGAGATCCTGCTGAATTGTGGCTCTGGAACGCCCGGTGTCCACACTCCGGGAAGGTGGAGGTGCTGGGAGCGGCCTGCCTTCTCTGGTAGACCAGGGGCCACACAGGTTTCCTTCGAAAATCACCATATACATATATATGCATATAGATGAACATATATATGCATATATATGTATATGGTAGATCTGGCAAAAAGCTCTCTAGTGACGTCCATTTTGAGCCGGAACTGCAGACTTTCGAGATACGGCTCACTTGCGGCAATTCACGGCCCTCCCGGCGCCTCGGGGCTCTGAGGGCGATGCTCGGTCGTCTGCGTAGTATATATATCTATATATATATATATATATATATAGAGAGAGAGAGAGAGAGAGAGAGAGAGAGAGAAGAGAGAGAGAGAGAGAGAAAGAGTGTGAGAAATACACAGATACATAGATAGATAGATAGGTAGATAGAGAGAGAGAGAGAGAGAAACAGAGAAAGAGAGAGAGATAGAGATATAGAGATATCTATAGATTCAGATACAGATATAGATATAGCTATATCTAGGAAGGTCTGGCAAAAAGCACTCTACTGACGTCCATTTTGAGGCGGAACTGCAGACTTCCGAGATACAGCTCACTTGCGGCAAATTCACGGCCCTCCCGGCGCCTCGGGGCTCTGAGGGCGATGCTCGGTCGTCTGCGGGTACTGGGGTACAGAAGTTGCAGAAGCACTCACTGACACTTTGAGCCCCTAGGGGTACAAACGGCGTCTCATTCCTCTCTGTATCCTCGTGCAGAGCTCCAGGCCGCCCACAGACAGGGGACCCAGGGAGGCTTTGGCCCCTCCGTCCCTGGAGGCCGTCACCCGCTGGAAAGAGGTCAGTGGGGGGACACTGCAGACAGCTGTGGGTCTGATTTCGGCCTCCGGGCCTTATGAGCTTTGCGATCACCTCTTCGAGCCTTTCATTTCTTCATTTTGAATGCGTCCACGGGGACCATTACGACCATCCCAGGCAGAAAGGTGAGGGAGAGGGAGGTGTCTGCTTCCGTCCTGAAGTCTGATTTGCAATGCGGAAAGCAGGAAGGAGCAGAGGCCTTAGAAGGAGCCCCGGGGCCTCTGGGATGAAAAGAGATCATGCTGAATTGTGGCTCTGGAACGCCCGGTGTCCACACTCCGGGGAGGTGGAGGTGCTGGGAGCGGCCTGTCTTCTCTGGTGACCAGGGATCCACACAGGTTTCCTTCGAAAATCCACCATATACATATATATGCATATAGATGAACATATATATGCATATATATGTATATGGTAGATCTGGCAAAAAGCTCTCTAGTGACGTCCATTTTGAGCCGGAACTGCAGACTTTCGAGATACGGCTCACTTGCGGCAAATTCACGGCCCTCCCGGCCCCACGGGGCTCTGAGGGCTGTGCTCGGTCGTCTGCGTGTATATATATCTATATATCTAGAGAGAGAGAGAGACACAGAGAGAGAGAGAGAGAAGAGAGAGAGAGAGAGAGAAAGAGTGAGAGAAATACACAGATACATAGATAGATAGATAGGTAGATAGAGAGAGAGAGAGAGAGAAACAGAGAAAGAGAGAGAGATAGAGATATAGAGATATCTATAGATTCAGATACAGATATAGATATAGCTATATCTAGGAAAGCTCTGGCAAAAAGCACTCTACTGACGCCCATTTTGAGGCGGAACTGCAGACTTCCGAGATACGGCTCACTTGCGGCAAATTCACGGCCCTCCCGGCGCCTCGGGGCTCTGAGGGCGATGCTCGGTCGTCTGCGGGTACTGGGGTACAGAAGTTGCAGAAGCACTCACTGACACTTTGAGGCCCTAGGGGTACAAACGGCGTCTCATTCCTCTCTGTATCCTCGTGCAGAGCTCCAGGCCGCCCACAGACAGCGGACCCAGGGAGGCTTTGGCCCCTCCATCCCTGGAGGCCGGCACCCGCTGGAAAGAGGTCAGTTGGGGGACACTGCAGACAGCTGTGGGTCTGATTTCGGCCTCCGGGCCTTATGAGCTTTGCGATCACCTCTTCGAGCCTTTCATTTCTTCATTTTGAATGCGCCCACGGGGACCATTACGACCATCCCTGGCAGAAAGGTGAGGGAGAGGGAGGTGTCTGCTTCCGTCCTGAAGTCTGATTTCCAATGCGGAAAGCAGGAAGGAGCAGAGGCCTTAGGAAGGAGCCCTGGGGCCTCTGGGATGAAAAGAGATCATGCTGAATTGTGGCTCTGTATCGCCCAGTGTCCACACTCCGGGGAGGTGGAGGTGCTGGGAGCGGCCTGTCTTCTCTGGTAGACCAGGGACCACACAGGTTTCCTTCGAAAATCCACCATATACATATATATGCATATAGATGAACATATATATGCATATATATGTATATGGTAGATCTGGCAAAAAGCTCTCTAGTGACGTCCATTTTGAGCCGAACTGCAGACTTTCGAGATACGGCTCACTTGCGGCAAATTCACGGCCCTCCCGGCGCCTCGGGGCTCTGAGGGCGGTGCTCGGTCGTCTGCGGGTACTGGGGTACAGAAGTTGCAGAAGCACCCACTGACACTTTGAGCCCCTAGAGGTACAAACGGCGTCTCATTCCTCTCTGTATCCTCGTGCAGAGCTCCAGGCCGCCCACAGACAGGGACCCAGGGAGGCTTTGGCCCCTCCGTCCCTGGAGGCCGTCACCCGCTGGAAAGAGGTCAGTTGGGGGACACTGCAGACAGCTGTGGGTCTGATTTCGGCCTCCGGGCCTTATGAGCTTTGCGATCACCTCTTCGAGCCTTTCATTTCTTCATTTTGAATGCGTCCACAGGGACCATTACGACCATCCCAGGCAGAAAGGTGACGGAGAGGGAGATGTCTGCTTCCGTCCTGAAGTCTGATTTGCAATGCGGAAAGCAGGAAGGAGCAGAGGCCTTAGAAGGAGCCCCGGGGCCTCTGGGATGAAAAGAGATCATGCTGAATTGTGGCTCTGGAACGCCCGGTGTCCACACTCCGGGGAGGTGGAGGTGCTGGGAGCGGCCTGTCTTCTCTGGTGGACCAGGGATCCACACAGGTTTCATTCGAAAATCCACCATATACATATATATGCATATAGATGAACATATATATGCATATATATGTATATGGTAGATCTGGCAAAAAGCTCTCTAGTGACGTCCATTTTGAGCCCGAACTGCAGACTTTCGAGATACGGCTCACTTGCGGCAAATTAACGGGCCTCCCGGCGCCTCGGGGCTCTGAGGGCGGTGCTCGGTCGTCTGCGGGTATATATATGTATATATATATATATATATATATATATAGAGAGAGAGAGAGAGAGAGAGAGAGAGTAGAGAGAGAGAAGGAGAGAAAAGAGTGAGAAATACAATAGATACATAGATAGATAGATAGGTAGATAGAGAGAGAGAGAGAGAGAAACAGAGAAAGAGAGAGATAGATATAGAGATATCTATAGATTCAGGATACAGATATAGATATATAGCTATA
>NW_024355921.1:0-1538 GCF_902729225.1 Pteropus medius | reverse complement strand
GTATTCGCTCCCTATAGTTTATGCTTCACATACTACATAAGAAATAAAAAGTATTTTCTCTGCCACCCACTGCCTTCGACCACATTTTCGTGACACAGGTAATGTGTGCTCATGGAAATATCTTCTAAAAACCACACACGAGATCACAGTAGCCGCTCTCTGCAACTGTTTTTTTTCCCCCCATTGATCCATTTGGGAGTTTCTAAGTCAGTCCCCCCTTATTCTCTGACGGCTGCGTCGTACTCCACAGCTCGAGGATGCTACAGCTTGTTGAACGGTTCCCACAGCTCTGCCCAGGACTCAGGACACTAAGGATATGTCGCCAACCCCAGCTCCGCCACTTACCAGCTGTGTAACCTTGGGCGAATGACACAAGCTCGCGGTGCCTCACCGTCCTCATCTCTAAAAGGCGTTACTATCGGCAAAGATTTGCCAACAGGGCCTGGCAGGCTCTGAGCATTATATTAGAGTATTCTTATCATTACTGGGAGACGGGGCTCCTTGAGGCCAGGCTTTATATTTTTATTTATTCTTGTAACTCTGGCTCTTGGCGCAAGGGCCAAACACAAAGTCATGTGCTCAGTGAGAAAACCACTGACTAAGGCACTCTGAGTGAGTAAAGCGGGCGGTGACAGGGGACCCCCAGAGGCAGTGGGCTGGAAAGCCTTGCTGTGAGCCACATTTATGGGGGAACGGAAACACTGAGAGAGTTCTGGGTGGCTCACACTCTCAAGACATGCACCTCTGATTCTAGAAACTTATTCTAGAAAAAAAATCCAAAGCTAGGCACCGAGGTGTCTGTGCTAGGATGTCTGGCATGGCACTGTTTACAGCAGAAAAATGGCAGACTTGGTAAATGTTCAATAGTGGAGGCTGGTTGACAAATCGCAGCACCTGACAACGGAATACTATGCAGCCAGCAAAAGCACACTGCAGGCAATTCATGTTATGGGAAATGTTTCTGGCTTATCGTGTGAAAAAAAAAATCAGCTTGAATGGAAACTTAAACAAAAAAGCACAGGGGAGAAACTAAGAGAATATACCTAATTGTTTATCTTGGTGATAAGACTTCAGGTGGTTTGGATTTTGTCCTTTTTGCTTGTCTGTATTTTTCAAATCTTCTAGAATATATATTACTTTTATAATTAGAAGAACAAAAAAGAAGAGAGCTTGCCCAACCTTTGCTATGTCATTTCCCATCTGGTTTTGTGTATTCCCTTCTCCAATTAAAAGTCCTTTCTGAATTGCATTCTTAATTCTGAAGAGCAGATGAGCAAACTTTCCCCCCAAACTGGACTACAGTGTACTGCTGGAGGGAGGGACGTTAAGCACAGAGGGCAGCCTGAGGTCCACGGTCACGAAGCAGAGCGGAACCGCCATCCTGACTGTGGTTCTGCAGCCACAGCCAGGTGGGCGGGGTCAGGCCCAGAGTCAGTCACGGGAGCAGAACACAGCGCAGGTGCCAGATCAGTAGGTGTGATCAGGAGGAAGGAAGGCAGGAAGGGGACGTGGGACAGTGAAACGGTGGCAGCAGTCAC
>NW_024355920.1:0-587 GCF_902729225.1 Pteropus medius | reverse complement strand
GTCTCTTGTTATGTTAATGAGGTGGCTTTGGGACACCACCTCAGGATGGGGGCCGGTCGCCAGGAGAACCAGGGACCCGCTGGTGGTTAGAGGGTTGGAACGTTCATTTTCCCTCTGCACAGAGGAGAAAGGAGCTGGAGGCCGGAGGCCGAACCCACAGACAACGCACAGAAGTCGCGTCTTCTCCGCAATTTCGCTTTTCTGCCGTTTCTGTTGCCCACAGTCGGTCTCGGTCTGAAAACGGTACGCTGAAAGCCGCAGGAAGAAGCACTTCCTAAGTGGGGTGCCGCGTCCAGGCCGGCGCCCCGGGCCGGCGTCTCCACGCCGCAGACGCTCCCCGGCCGTGCGGCTGGCGCGCGGGGCCATCTTGTTCCTCCCAGCGCCTTCTGACGTGACGCGGGGCTCATGTTCGAGTGACCCTTTCTTTTTTTTTACTTAATGTCGGTCCCAAAGCGCAAGAGAAGCGATGCCAGCGGTGTGGGTACGCCAAGGTGTGTCTTTTAAGTGTCAAGGTGAACGTGCTCGACTTAATAAGAAACCAACCAACCAACCACGCGCTGAGCTTTGCTGAGAGTGACGGTAACAAC
>NW_024355919.1:0-1899 GCF_902729225.1 Pteropus medius | reverse complement strand
AAGCACTCACTGACACTTTGAGCCCCTAGGGGTACAAACGGCGTCTCATTCCTCTCTGTATCCTCGTGCAGAGCTCCAGGCCGCCCACAGACAGCGGACCCAGGGAGGCTTTGGCCCCTCCGTCCCTGGAAGCCCTCACCCGCTGGAAAGAGGTCAGTTGGGGGACACTGCAGACAGCTGGGGGTCTGATTTCGGCCTCCGGGCCTTATGAGCTTTGCGATCACCTCTTCGAGCCTTTCATTTCTTCATTTTGAATGCGTCCACAGGGACCATTACGACCATCCCAGGCAGAAAGGTGACGGAGAGGGAGGTGTCTGCTTCCGTCCTGAAGTCTGATTTCCAATGCGGAAAGCAGGAAGGAGCAGAGGCCTTAGGAAGGAGCCCCGGGGCCTCTGGGATGAAAAGAGATCATGTTGAATTGTGGCTCTGGAACGCCCGGTGTCCACACTCCGGGGAGGTGGAGGTGCTGGGAGCGGCCTGTCTTCTCTGGTGGACCAGGGATCCACACAGGTGTCCTTCGAAAATCCACCATATACATATATATGCATATAGATGAACATATATATGCATATATATGTATATGGTAGATCTGGCAAAAAGCTCTCTAGTGAAGTCCATTTTCAGCCGGAACTGCAGACTTTCTAGATACGGCTCACTTGCGGCAAATTCACGGCCCTCCCGGCGCCTCGGGGCTCTGAGGGCGGTGCTCGGTCGTCTGCGTGTATATATATCTATATATATATATATATATATATATATATATAGAGAGAGAGAGAGAGAGAGAAGAGAGAGAGAGAGAGAGAAAGAGTGAGAGAAATACACAGATACATAGATAGATAGATAGGTAGATAGAGAGAGAGAGAGAGAGAAACAGAGAAAGAGAGAGAGATAGAGATATAGAGATATCTATAGATTCAGATACAGATATAGATATAGCTATATCTAGGAAAGCTCTGGCAAAAAGCACTCTACTGCCGTCCATTTTGAGGCAGAACTGCAGACTTCCGAGATACGGCTCACTTGCGGCAAATTCACGGCCCTCCCGGCGCCTCGGGGCTCTGAGGGCGATGCTCGGGCGTCTGCGGGTACTGGGGTTCAGAAGTTGCAGAAGCACTCACTGACATTTTGAGCCCCTAGAGGTACAAACGGCGTCTCATTGCTCTCTGTATCCTCAGGGTGCAGAGCTCCAGGCCACCCACAGACAGCGGACCCAGGGAGGCTTTGGCCCCTCCGTCCCTGCAGGCCGTCACCCGCTGGAAAGAGGTCAGCTGGGGGGACACTGCAGACAGCTGGGGGTCTGATTTCGGCCTCCTTGCCTTATGAGCTTTGCGATCACCCCTTTCAGCCTTTCATTTCTTCATTTGGAATGCGTACACGGGGACCATTACGACCATCCCAGGCAGAAAGGCGAGGGAGAGGGAGGTGCCTGCTTCCGTCCTGAAGTCTGGATTCCCATGCGGAAAGCAGGAAGGAGCAGAGGCTTTAGGAAGGAGCCCCGGGGCCTCTGGGATGAAAAGAGATCATGCTGAATTGTGGCTCTGGAACGCCCGGGGTCCACACTCCGGGGAGGTGGAGGTGCTAGGAGCGGCCTGTCTCCTGTGGTAGAGCAGGAGTCCACGCAGGTTTCCTTCAAAAATCCACCATATACATATATATGCATATAGATGAACACATATATGCATATATATGTATATGGTAGCTTTGGCAAAAAGCTCTCTGGTGACGTCCATTTTGAGCCAGAATCGCAGACTTCCGAGAAAAGGCTCACTTGCGGCAAATGCACAGCCCTCCCGGGGCCTGGGGCTCTGTGGGCGATGCTGGGTCATCTGCGGGGACTGGGGTACCGAAGTTGGCGGAGCACTCACTGACACTTTGAGCTCCTAGAGGTACAAACTACGT
>NW_024355918.1:0-541 GCF_902729225.1 Pteropus medius | reverse complement strand
AAATATCTGCACGTATTTCGAAAGTAGAAGCGAAGGACATGTGGAGTGGACGTGGGATACGTGAGAAAGTCGGGGTTCAAGGGTGATGGCACGTTTGTCTCCTGAACAACTGAGCGCATGGAGTGGCCGTTCGCCAGGACGGCGAGGCTGGCAGGACAGGCCTGGGTGCAGCATCGGGAGTCAGGGCGACGAGCCAGCCCCATGCGCCCGCAGGTGCCCACGTGGAGAAGCCGAGAACAGGGTTGCTCAAGTGTGGAGTCAGCAGAGAAGTCGGGATGAAGACACAAAGCGGGCATCCCCGGCAAACAGAAGGCACTTAAAATCACGGGACTGCGGGAGGTCGCCGGGGCGTGAGGGTAGGGGACAGTGTGTTTAAAGGTCAGGGAGACTGAAGAGAAATGGCCGAAAAGATTCAAGGAAAACCAGAATTGTGTGGCGCCCTGGAAGCCCAGAGGAAGAAGGATTTCAAGGAGGGGACAGGGGACAGCGGGTTCAGGAGCTGCTCTGTGTCCCGTGACAGAATGAGCACCCGTCCTGTCGT
>NW_024355917.1:0-14357 GCF_902729225.1 Pteropus medius | reverse complement strand
GTGGATTTTCGAAGGAAACCTGCGGGGACCCCTGCTCTACCACAGAAGACAGGCCGCTCCTCGCACCTCCACCTCCCCGCAGTGTGGACACCGGGCGTTCCAGAGCCACAATTCAGCATGATCTCTTTTCATCCCAGAGGCCCCGGGGCTCCTTCCTAAGGCCTCGGCTCCTTCCCGCTTTCCGCAGTGGAAATCAGACTTCAGGACGGAGCAGACACCTCCCTCGCCCTCACCTTTCTGCCTGGGATGGTCGTGATGGTCCCCGTGGACGCATTCAAAATGAAGAAATGAAAGGCTCATAGAGCTGATCGCAAAGCCCCTAAGGCACGGAGGCCGAATTCAGACCCACAGCTGTCTGCAGTGTCTCCCAGCTGACCTCTTTCCAGCGGGTGACGGCCCCCATGGACGGAGGGGCCAAAGCATCCCTGGCTACGCTGTCTGTGGGTGGCCGAACCCTGCAAGAGGATACAGAGACGAATGAGACGTAGTTTGTACCTCTAGGAGCTCAAAGTGTCAGTGAGTGCTCCTCCAACTTCGCTACCCCAGTACCCGCAGATGACCGAGCATCGCCCACAGAGCCCCAAGGCCCCGAGGGCTGTGCATTTGCCGCAAGTGAGCCTTTTCTCGGAAGTCTGCGATTCTGGCTCGAAATGGACGTCACCAGAGAGCTTTTTGCCAAAGCTACCATATACATATATATGCATATATATGTTCATCTATATGCATATATGTATATGGTGGATTTTCGAAGGAAACCTGCGTGGACACCTGCTCTACCACAGAAGACAGGCCGCTCCTCGCACCTCCACCTCCCGGCAGTGTGGACACCGGGCGTTCCAGAGCCACAATTCAGCATGATCTCTTTTCATCCCAGAGGCCCCGGGGCTCCTTCCTAAGGCCTCGGCTCCTTCCCGCTTTCCGCAGTGGAAATCAGACTTCAGGACGGAAGCAGACACCTCCTCGCCCTCACCTTTCTGCCTGGGATGGTCGTGATGGTCCCCGTGGACGCATTCAAAATGAAGAATGAAAGGCTCAGAGAGCTGATCGCAAAGCTCCTAAGGCACGGAGGCCGAATTCAGACCCACAGCTGTCTGCAGTGCTTCCCAACTGAAGTCTTCCCACCGGGTGACGGCCGCCATGGACGGAGGGGCCAAAGCATCCCTGGGTACGCTGTCTGTGGGTGGCCCTGAACCCTGTAAGAGGATACAGAGACGAATGAGACGTAGTTTGTACCTCTAGGAGCTCAAAGTGTCAGTGAGTGCTCCTCCAACTTCGGTACCCCAGTACAAGCAGATGACCGAGCATCGCCCACAGAGCCCAAGGCCCCGGGAGCGCTGTGCATTGGCAGCAAGTGAGCCTTTTCTTGGAAGTCTGCGATTCTGGCTCAAAATGCCCGTCTGTAGAGTGCTTTTTGCCAGAGCTCCCCTAGATATATCTATATCTATATCTTTATGTGTATCTATAGATATCTCTATATCTATCTATCTATCCATCTATCTATCTAACTATCTATCTATCTATTTATCTATCTATCTATCTATCTATCTATGTATCTATGGATTTCTCTCTCTCTTTCTATATTTATATTTATATATATATGGTGAATTTTATAACAAAAGACCGTGTTTTCCTTAGACATTTGAGATCAGACAGGCCGCTCCTAGCACCTCCACCTCCCCGCAGTGTGGACACCGGGCGTTCCAGAGCCACAATTCAGCATGATCTCTTTTCATCCCAGAGGCCCCGGGCTCCTTCCTAAGGCCTCGGCTCCTTCCCACTTTCCGCAGTGGAAATCAGACTTCAGGACGGAAGCAGACACCTCCCTCGCCCTCACCTTTCTGCCTGGGATGGTCGTGATGGTCCCCGTGGACGCATTCAAATGAAGAAATGAAAGGCTCAGAGAGCTGATCGCAAAGCTCCTAAGGCACGGAGGCCGAATTCAGACCCACAGCTGTCTGCAGTGTTTCCCAGCTGACCTCTTTCCAGCGGGTGACGGCCCCCATGGACGGAGAGGCCAAAGCATCCCTGGCTACGCTGTCTGTGGGTGGCCGTGAACCCTGCAAGAGGATACAGAGACGAATGAGACGTACTTTGTACCTCTAGGAGCTCAAAGTGTCAGTGAGTGCTCCTCCAACTTCGCTACCCCAGTACCCGCAGATGCCCGAGCATCGCCCACAGAGGCCCAAGGCCCCGGGAGGGCTGTGCATTTGCCGCAAGTGAGCCTTTTCTCGGAAGTCTGCGATTCTGGCTCAAAATGGACGTCACCAGAGAGCTTTTTGCCAAAGCTACCATATACATATATATGCATATATATGTTCATCTTATGCATATATATGTATATGGTGGATTTTCGAAGGAAACCTGCGTGGACCCCTGGTCTACCACAGAAGACAGGCCGCTCCTAGCACCTCCACCTCCCCGCAGTGTGGACACCGGGCGTTCCATAGCCACAATTCAGCATGATCTCTTTTCATCCCAGAGGCCCCGGGGCTCCTTCCTAAGGCCTCGGCTCCTTCCCGCTTTCTGCAGTGGAAATCAGACTTCAGGATGGAAGCAGACACCTCCTCTCCCTCACCTTTCTGCCTGGGATGGTCGTAATGGTCCCCGTGGACGCATTCAAAATGAAGAAATGAAAGGCTCAGAGAGCTGATCGCAAAGCTCCTAAGGCACGGAGGCCGAATTCAGACCCACAGTTGTCTGCAGTGTCTCCCAGCTGACCTCTTTCCAGCGGGTGACGGCCCCCATGGACGGAGGGGCCAAAGCATCCCTGGCTACGCTGTCTGTGGGTGACCGTGAACCCTGCAAGAGGATACAGAAACGAATGAGACGTAGTTTGGACCTCTAGGAGCTCAAAGTGTCAGTGAGCGCTCCTCCAACTTCGCTACCCCAGTACCCGCAGATGACCGAGCATCGCCCACAGAGCCCCAAGGCCCCGGGAGGGCTGTGCATTTGCCGTAAGTGAGCCTTTTCTCGGAAGTCTGCGATTCTGGCTCGAAATGGACGTCACCAGAGAGCTTTTTGCCAAAGCTACCATATACATATATATGCATATATATGTTCATCTATATGCATATATATGTATATGGTGATTTTCGAAGGAAACCTGCGTGGACCCCTGTTCTACCACAGAAGACAGGCCGCTCCTCGCACCTCCACCTCCCCGCAGTGTGGACACCGGGCGTTCCAGAGCCACAATTCAGCATGATCTCTTTTCATCCCAGAGGCCCTGGGCTCCTTCCTAAGGCCTCGGCTCCTTCCCGCTTTCCGCAGTGGAAATCAGACTTCAGGACGGAAGCAGACACCTCCCTCGCCCTCACCTTTCTGCCTGGGATGGTCGTGATGGTCCCCGTGGACGCATTCAAAATGAAGAATGAAAGGCTCAGAGAGCTGATCGCAAAGCTCCTAAGGCACGGAGGCCGAATTCAGACCCACAGCTGTCTGCAGTGCCTCCCAACTGAAGTCTTCCACCGGGTGACGGCCGCCATGGACGGAGGGGCCAAAGCATCCCTGGGTACGCTGTCTGTGGGTGGCCCTGAACCCTGCAAGAGGATACAGAGACGAATGAGACGTAGCTTGTACCTCTAGGAGCTCAAAGTGTCAGTGAGTGCTCCTCCAACTTCGGTACCCCAGTACAAGCAGATGACCGAGCATCGCCCACAGAGCCCAAGGCCCCGGGAGCGCTGTGCATTGGCCGCTAGTGAGCCTTTTCTCGGAAGCCTGCGATTCTGGCTCAAAATGCACGTTTGTAGAGTGCTTTTTGCCAGAGCTCCCCTAGATATATCTATATCTATATCTTTATGTGTATCTATAGATTTCTCTATATCTATCTATCTATCCATCTATCTATCTAAATATCTATCTATCTATCTATCTATCTATCTATCTATCTATCTATGTATCTATGGATTTCTCTCTCTCTTTCTATATATATATTTATATATATATGGTGATTTTTAACAAAAGGCTGTGTTTTCCTTAGACATTTGAGATCAGACAGGCCGCTCCTAGCACCTCCACCTCCCCGCAGTGTGGACACCGGGCGTTCCAGAGCCACAATTCAGCATGATCTCTTTTCATCCCAGAGGCCCTGGGGCTCCTTCCTATGGCCTCGGCTCCTTCCTGCTTTCCGCAGTGGAAATCAGACTTCAGGACGGAAGCAGACACCTCCCTCTCCCTCACCTTTCTGCCTGGGATGGTCGTAATGGTCCCCGTGGACGCAGTCAAAATGAAGAAATGAAAGGCCCAAAGAGCTGATCGCAAAGCTCCTAAGGCACGGAGGCCGAATTCAGACCCACAGCTGTCTGCAGTGTCTCCCAACTGAACTCTTTCCAGCGGGTGGCGGCCGCCATGGACGCAGGGGCCAAAGCATCCCTGGGTACGCTGTCTGTGGGTGGCCCTGAACCCTGCAAGAGCATACAGAGACGAATGGGACGTAGTTTGTACCTCTAGGAGCTCAAAGTGTCAGTGAGTGCTCCTCCAACTTCGCTACCCCAGTACCCGCAGATGACCGAGCATCGCCCACAGAGCCCCAAGGCCCCGGGAGGGCTGTCCATTTGCCGCAAGTGAGCCTTTTCTCGGAAGTCTGCGATTCTGGCTCAAAATGGACGTCACCAGAGAGCTTTTTGCCAAAGCTACCATATACATCTATATGCATATATATGTTCATCTATATGCATATATATGTATATGGTGGATTTTCGAAGAAACCTGCGTGGACCCCTGGTCTACCACAGAAGACAGGCCGCTCCTAGCACCTCCAACTCCCCGCAGTGGGGACACCGGGCGTTCCAGAGCCACAATTCAGCATGATCTCTTTTCATCCCAGAGGCCCCGGGGCTCCTTCCTAAGGCCTCGGCTCCTTCCCACTTTCCGCAGTGGAAATCAGACCTCAGGACGGAAGCAGACACCTCCCTCGCCCTCACCTTTCTGCCTGGGATGGTCGTGATGGTCCCCGTGGACGCATTCAAAATGAAGAAATGAAAGGCTCAGAGAGCTGATCGCAAAGCTCCCAAGGCACGGAGGCCGAATTCAGACCCACAGCTGTCTGCAGTGTCTCCCAGCTGACCTCTTTCCAGCGGGTGACGGCCCCATGGACGGAGGGGCCAAAGCATCCCTGGCTACGCTGTCTGTGGGTGGCCCTGAACCCTGCAAGAGGATACAGAGACGAATGAGATGTAGTTTGTACCTCTAGGAGCTCAAAGTGTCAGTGAGTGCTCCTCCAACTTCGGTACCCCAGTACAAGCAGATGACCGAGCATCGCCCACAGAGCCCAAGGCCCCGGGAGCGCTGTGCATTTGCCGCAAGTGAGCCTTTTCTCGGAAGTCTCGCGATTCTGGCTCGAAATGGACGTCACCAGAGAGCTTTTTGTTGCCAAAGCTACCATATATACATATATAGCATATATATGTTCATCTATATGCATATATATGTATATGGTGGATTTTGAAAACCTGCGTGGACCCCTGCTCTACCACAGAAGACAGGCCGCTCCTCGCACCTCCACCTCCCCACCCAGTGTGGACACCAGGCGTTCCAGAGCCACAATTCGCATGATCTCTTTTCATCCCAGAGGCCCCGGGCTCCTTCCTAAGGCCTCGGCTCCTTCCCGCTTTCCGCAGTGGAAATCAGACCAGGGCCAGGAAGCAGACACCTCCTCGCCCTCACCTTTCTGCCTGGGATGGTCGTCATGGTCCCCTGACGATGGGCCATTCAAAATGAAGAAATGAAAGGCTCAGAGAGCTGATCGCAAAGCTCCTAAGGCACGGGAGGCCGAATTCAGACCCACAGCTGTCTGCAGTGTCCCAGCTGACCTCTTTCCATGGTGACGGCCCCCCCATGGACGGAGGGGCCAAGCATCCCTGGCTACGCTGTCTGTGGGTGGCGTGAACCCTGCAAGAGGATACAGAGACAGATGAATGAGACGTAGTTTGTACCTCTAGGAGCTCAAAGTGTCATGAGCGCTCCTCCAACTTCGCCACCCCAGTACCCGCAGATGACCGAGCAACGCCCACAGAGCCCCAAGGCCCCGGGAGGGCTGTGCATTTGCCGCAAGTGAGCCTTTTCTCGGAAGTCTGCGATTCTGGCTCGAAATGGACGTCACCAGAGAGCTTTTTGCCAAAGCTACCATATACATATATATGCATATATATGTTCATCTATGCATATATATGTATATGGTGGATTTTCGAAGGAAACCTGCCTGGACCCCTGCTCTACCACAGGAGACAGGCCGCTCCTCGCACCTCCACCTCCCCGCAGTGTGGACACCGGGCGTTCCAGAGCCACAATTCAGCATGATCTCTTTTCATCCCAGAGGCCCTGGGGCTCCTTCCTAAGGCCTCGGCTCCTTCCCGCTTTCCGCAGTGGAAATCAGACTTCAGGACGAAGCAGACACCTCCCTCGCCCTCACCTTTCTGCCTGGGATGGTCGTGATGGTCCCCGTGGACGCATTCAAAATGAAGAAATGAAAGGCTCAGAGCTGATCGCAAAAGCTCCTAAGGCACGGAGGCCGAATTCAGACCCACAGCTGCCTGCAGTGTCTCCCAGCTGACCTCTCTGGCCGGGTGACGGCCCCCATGGACGGAGGCCAAAGCATCCCTGGCTACGCTGTCTGTGGGTGGCCGTGAACCCTGCAAGAGGATACAGAGAGACGAATGAGACGTAGTTTGTACCTCTAGGAGCTCAAGTGTCAGTGAGTGCTCCTCCAACATCGCCACCCCAGTACCCGCAGATGACCAGGCATGGCCCACAGAGCCCTAAGGCCCCGGGAGGGCTGTGCATTTGCCGCAAGTGAGCCTTTTCTCGGAAGTCTGCGATTCTGGCTCAAATGGACGTCACCAGAGAGCTTTTTGCCAAAGCTACCATATACATATATATGCATATATATGTTCATCTATATGCATATATATGTATATGGTGGATTTTCGAAGGAAACCTGCGTGGACCCCTGGTCTACCACAGAAGACGGGCCGCTCCTAGCACCTCCACCTCCCCGCAGTGTGGACACCGGGCATTCCAGAGCCACAATTCAGCATGATCTCTTTTCATCCCAGAGGCCCCGGGGCTCCTTCCTAAGGCCTCGGCTCCTTCCCGCTTTCCGCAGTGGAAATCAGACTTCAGGACGGAAGCAGACACTTCCCTCGCCCTCACCTTTCTGCCTGGGATGGTCGTGATGGTCCCCGTGGACGCATTCAAAATGAAGAAATGAAAGGCTCAGAGAGCTGATCGCAAAGCTCCTAAGGCACGGAGGCCGAATTCAGACCCACAGCTGTCTGCAGTGTCTCCCAGCTGAACTCTTTCCAGCGGGTGACGGCCCCATGGACGGAGGGGCCAAAGCATCCCTGGCTACGCTGTCTGTGGGTGGCCGTGAACCCTGCAAGAGGATACAGAGACGAATGAGACGTAGTTTGTACCTCTAGGAGCTCAAAGTGTCAGTGAGTGCTCCTCCAACTTCGCTACCCAGTACCCGCAGATGACCGAGCATCGCCCACAGAGCCCCAAGGCCCCGGGAGGGCTGTGCATTTGCCGCAAGTGAGCCTTTTCTCGGAAGTCTGCGATTCTGGCTCGAAATGGACGTCACCAGAGAGCTTTTTGCCAAAGCTACCATATACATATATATGCATATATGTTCATCTATATGCATATATATGTATATGGTGGATTTTCGAAGGAAACCTGCGTGGACCCCTGCTCTACCACAGAAGACAGGCAGCTCCTCGCACCTCCACCTCCCCGCAGTGTGGACACCGGGCGTTCCAGAGCCACAATTCAGCATGATCTCTTTTCATCCCAGAGGCCCTGGGCTCCTTCCTAAGGCCTCGGCTCCTTCCCGCTTTCCGCAGTGGAAATCAGACTTCAGGACGGAAGCAGACACCTCCCTCGCCCTCACCTTTCTGCCTGGGATGGTCGTCATGGTCCCCGTGGACGCATTCAAAGTGAAGAAATGAAAGGCTCAGAGAGCTGATCGAAATGCTCCTAAGGCACGGAGGCCGAATTCAGACCCACAGCTGTCTGCAGTGTCTCCCAGCTGACCTCTTTCCAGCGGGTGACGGCCCCCATGGACGGAGGGGCCAAGCATCCCTGGCTACGCTGTCTGTGGGTGGCCGTGAACCCTGCAAGAGGATACAGAGACGAATGAGACGTAGTTTGTACCTCTAGGAGCTCAAAATGTCAGTGAGTGCTCCTCCAACTTCGCTACCCCAGTACCCGCAGATGACCGAGCATCGCCCACAGAGCCCCAAGGCCCCGGGAGGGCTGTGCATTTGCTGCAAGTGAGCCTTTTCTCGGAAGTCTGCGATTCTGGTTCGAAATGGACGTCACCAGAGAGCTTTTTGCCAAAGCTACCATATACATATATATGCATATATATATTCATCTATATGCATATATATGTATATGGTGGATTTTCGAAGGAAACCTGCATTGACCCCTGCTCTACCACAGAAGACAGGCCGCTCCTCGCACCTCCACCTCCCCGCAGTGTGGACACCGGGCGTTCCAGAGCCACAATTCAGCATGATCTCTTTCATCCCAGAGGCCCCGGGGCTCCTTCCTAAGGCCTCGGCTCCTTCCCGCTTTCCGCAGTGGAAATCAGACTTCAGGACGGAAGCAGACACCTCCCTAGCCCTCACCTTTCTGCCTGGGATGGTCGTGATGGTCCCCGTGGACGCATTCAAAATGAAGAATGAAAGGCTCAGAGAGCTGATCGCAAAGCTCCTAAGGCACGGAGGCCGAATTCAGACCCACAGCTGTCTGCAGTGCCTCCCAACTGAAGTCTTCCCACCGGTTGACGGCCGCCATGGACGGAGGGGCCAAAGCATCCCCGGGTACGCTGTCTGTGGGTGGCCCTGAACCCTGCAAGAGAATACAGAGACGAATGAGACGTAGTTTGTACCTCTAGGAGCTCAAAGTGTCAGTGAGTGCTCCTCCAACTTCGGTACCCCAGTACAAGCAGATGACCGAGCATCGCCCACAGAGCCCAAGGCCCCGGGAGTGATGTGCATTGGCCGCAAGTGAGCCTTTTCTCGGAAGTCTGCGATTCTGGCTCAAAATGCCCGTCTGCAGAGTGCTTTTTGCCAGAGCTCCCCTAGATATATCTATATCTATATCTTTATGTGTATCTATAGATATCTCTATATCTATCTATCTATCCATGTATCTATCTAACTACCTATCTATCTATCTATCTATCTATCTATCTATCTATCTATGTATCTATGGATTTCTCTCTCTCTTTCTATATATATATTTATATATATATGGTGATTTTTATAACAAAAGGCTGTGTTTTCCTTAGACATTTGAGATCAGACAGGCAGCTCCTAGCACCTCCACCTCCCCGCAGTGTGGACACCGGGCGTTCCAGAGCCACAATTCAGCATGATCTCTTTTCATCCCAGAGGCCCCGGGGCTCCTTCCTAAGGCCTCGGCTCCTTCCCGCTTTCCGCAGTGGAAATCAGACTTCAGGATGGAAGCAGACACCTCCCTCGCCCTCACCTTTCTGCCTGGGATGGTCGTGATGGTCCCCGCGGACACATTCAAAATGAAGAAATGAAAGGCTCAGAGAGCTGATCGCAAAGCTCCTAAGGCACGGAGGCCGAATTCAGACCCACAGCTGTCTGCAGTGTCTCCCAGCTGAACTCTTTCCAGCGGGTGTCGGCCCCCATGGACGGAGGGGCCAAAGCATCCCTGGCTACGCTGTCTGTGGGTGGCCGTGAACACTGCAAGAGGATACAGAGACGAATGAGACGTAGTTTGTACCTCTAGGAGCTCAAAGTGTCAGTGAGTGCTCCTCCAACTTCGCTACCCCAGTACCCGCAGATGACCGAGCATCGCCCACAGAGCCCCAAGGCCCCGGGAGGCTGTGCATTTGCCGCAAGTGAGCCTTTTCTCGGAAGTCTGCGATTCTGGCTCGAAATGGACGTCACCAGAGAGCTTTTTGCCAAAGCTACCATATACATATATATGCATATATATGTTCATCATATGCATATATATGTATATGGTAGATTTTCGAAGGAAACCTGCGTGGACCCCTGCTCTACCACAGGAGACAGGCCGCTCCTCGCACCTCCACCTCCCCGCAGTGTGGACACCGGGCGTTCCAGAGCCACAATTCAGCATGATCTCTTTTCATCCCAGAGGCCCCGGGACTCCTTCCTCAGGCACGGCTCCTTCCCGCTTTCCGCAGTGGAAATCAGTCTTCAGGACGGAAGCAGACACCTCCCTCTCCCTCACCTTTCTGCCTGGGATGGTCGTAATGGTCCCCGTGGGCGCATTCAAAATGAAGAAATGAAAGGCTCAAAGAGCTGATCGCAAAGCTCCTAAGGCACGGAGGCCGAATTCAGACCCACAGCTGTCTGCAGTGTCTCCAAGCTGAACTCTTTCCAGCGGGTGACGGCCCCCATGGACGGAGGGGCCAAAGCATCCCTGGCTACGCTGTCTGTGGGTGGCCGTGAACCCTGCAAGAGGATACAGAGACGAATGAGACGTTGTTTGTACCTCTAGGAGCTCAAAGTGTCAGTGAGTGCTCCTCCAACTTCGCCACCCCAGTATCCGCAGATGACCGGGCATGGCCCACAGAGCCCCAAGGCCCCGGGAGGGCTGTGCATTTGCCGCTAGTGAGCCTTTTCTCGGAAGTCTGCGATTCTGGCTCAAAATGGACGTCACCAGAGAGCTTTTTTGCCAAAGCTACCATATACATATATATGCATATATATGTTCATCTATATGCATATATGTATATGGTGGATTTTCGAAGGAAACCTGCGTGGACCCCTGGTCTACCACAGAAGACAGGCCGCTCCTAGCACCTCCACCTCCCCGCAGTGTGGACACCGGGCATTCCAGAGCCACAATTCAGCATGATCTCTTTTCTGTCCCGAGGCCCAGGGCTCCGGCTTCTAAGGCCTCCGGCTCCTTCCCGCTTTCCGCAGTGGAAATCAGACTTCAGGACGGAAGCAGACACCTCCCTCGCCCTCACCTTTCTGCCTGGGATGGTCGTGATGGTCCCCGTGGACGCATTCAAAATGAAGAAATGAAGGCTCAGAGAGCTGATCGCAAAGCTCCTAAGGCACGGAGGCCGAATTCAGACCCACAGCTGTCTGCAGTGTCTCCCAGCTGACCTCTTTCCAGCGGGTGACGGCCCCCATGGACGGAGGGGCCAAAGCATCCTGGCTACGCTGTCTGTGGTGAAAGCCCCGTGAACCCTGCAGAAGGAGAGGCTACAGAGACGGAAAATGAGACGTAGTTTTGTACCTCTAGGAGCTCAAAGTGTCAGTGAGTGCTCCTCCAACTTCGGTACCCCAGTACCCGCAGATGACCGAGCATCGCCCACAGAGCACCAAGGCCCGGGAGGGCTGTGCATTTGCCGCAAGTGAGCCTTTTCTCGGAAGTCTGCGATTCTGGCTCCAAATGGACGTCACCAGAGAGCTTTTTGCCAAAGCTACCATATACATATATATGCATATATATGTTCATCTAAATGCATATATATGTATATGGTGGATTTTCGAAGGAAACCTGCCTGGACCCCTGCTCTACCACAGAAGACAGGCCGCTCCTCGCACCTCCACCTCCCCGCAGTGTGGACACCGGGCGTTCCAGAGCCACAATTCAGCATGATCTCTCTTCATCCCAGAGGCCCGGGGCTCCTTCCTAAGGCCTCGGCTCCTTCCCGCTTTCCGCAGTGGAAATCAGACTTCAGGACGGAAGCAGACACCTCCCTCTCCCTCACCTTTCTGCCTGGGATGGTCGTAATGGTCCCCGTGGACGCATTCAAAATGAAAAAATGAAAGGCTCAGAGAGCTGATCACAAAGCTCCTGAGGCACGGAGGCCGAATTCAGACCCACAGCTGTCTGCAGTGTCTCCCAACTGAACTCTTTCCAGCGGGTGACGGCCGCCATGGACAGAGGGGCCAAAGCATCCCCGGGTACGCTGTCTGTGGGCGGCCCTGAACCCTGCAAGAGGATGCAGAGACGAATGACACGTAGTTTGTACCTCTAGGAGCTCAAAGTGTCAGTGAGTGCTCCTCCAACTTCGCCACCCCAGTACCCGCAGATGACCGGGCATGGCCCACAGAGCCCCAGGCCCCGGGAGGGCTGTGCATTTGCCGCAAGTGAGCCTTTTCTCGGAAGTCTGCGATTCTGGCTCAAAATGGACGTCACCAGAGAGCTTTTCGCCAAAGCTACCATATACATATATATGCATATATATATTCATATATATGTATATGGTGGATTTTCGAAGGAAACCTGCGTGGACCCCTGGTCTACTACAGAAGACAGGCCGCTCCTAGCACCTCCACCTCCCCGCAGTGTGGACACCGTGCGTTCCAGAGCCAGAATTCAGCATGATCTCCTTTCATCCCGGAGGCCCCGGGGCTCCTTCCTCAGGCACGGCTCCTTCCCGCTTTCCGCAGTGGAAATCAGACTTCAGGACGGAAGCAGACACCTCCCTCTCCTCACCTTTCTGCCTGGGATGGTCGTAATGGTCCCCGTGGACGCATTCAAAATGAAGAAATGAAAGGCTCAAAGAGCTGATCGCAAAGCTCCTAAGGCACGGAGGCCGAATTCAGACCCACAGCTGTCTGCAGTGTCTCCCAGCTGAACTCTTTCCAGCGGGTGACGGCCGCCCTGGACGCAGGGGCCAAAGCATCCCTGGGTACGCTGTCTGTGGGTGGCCCTGAACCCTGCAAGAGCATACAGAGACGAATGGGACGTAGTTTGAACCTCTAGGAGCTCAAAGTGTCAGTGAGTGCTCCTCCAACTTCGGTACCCCAGTCCCCGCAGATGACCGAGCATCGCCCACAGAGCCCCAAGGCCCCGGGAGGGCTGTGCATTTGCCGCAAGTGAGCCTTTTCTCGGAAGTCTACGATTCTGGCTCAAAATGGACGTCACCAGAGAGCTTTTTGCCAAAGCTACCATATACATATATATATGCATATATATGTATATGGTGGATTTTCGAAGGAAACCTGCGTGGACCCCTGCTCTACGACAGAAGACAGGCCGCTCCTAGCACCTCCACCTCCCCGCAGTGTGGACACCGGGCGTTCCAGAGCTACAATTCAGCATGATCTCTTTTCATCCCAGAGGCCCCGGGGCTCCTTCCTAAGGCCTCGGCTCCTTCCCGCTTTCCGCAGTGGAAATCAGACTTCAGGACGGAAGCAGACACCTCCCTCTCCCTCACTTTCTGCCTGGGATGGTCGTAATGGTCCCCGTGGACGCATTCAAAATGAAGAAATGAAAGGCTCAGAGAGCTGATCGCAAAGCTCCTAAGGCACGGAGGCCGAATTCAGACCCACAGCTGTCTGCAGTGTCTCCCAACTGAACTCTTTCCAGCGGGTAACGGCCGCCATGGAAGCAGGGGCCAAAGCATCCCTGGGTACGCTGTCTGTGGGTGGCCCTGAACCCTGCAAGAGCATACAGAGACAAATGGGACGTAGTTTGTACCTCTAGGAGCTCAAAGTGTCAGTGAGTACTCCTCCAACTTCGGTACCCCAATACCCGCAGATGACCGAGCATCGCCCACAGAGCCCCAAGGCCCCGGGAGGGCTGTGCATTTGCCGCAAGTGAGCCTTTTCTCGGAAGTCTGCGATTCTGGCTCGAAAAGGACGTCACCAGAGAGCTTTTTGCCAAAACTACCATATACATATATATGCATATATATGTCCATCTATATGCATATATATGTATATGGTGGATTTTCGAAGGAAACCTGCCTGGACCCCTGCTCTACCACAGAAGACAGGCCGCTCCTCGCACCTCCACCTCCCCGCGGTGTGGACACCGGGCGTTCCAGAGCCACAATTCAGCATGATCTCTTTTCATCCCAGAGGCCCCGGGGCTCCTTCCTAAGGCCTGGGCTCCTTCCCGCTTTCCGCAGTGGAAATCAGACTTCAGGACGGAAGCAGGCACCTCCCTCTCCCTCACCTTTCTGCCTGGGATGGTCATAATGGTCCCCGTGGACGCATTCAAAATGAAGAAATGAAAGGCTCAAAGAGCTGATCGCAAAGCTCCTAAGGCACGGAGGCCGAATTCAGACCCACAGCTGTCTGCAGTGTCTCCCAACTGAACTCTTTCCAGCAGGTGACGGCCGCCATGGACGCAGGGGCAAAAGCATCCCTGGGTACGCTGTCTGTGGGTGGCCCTGAACCCTGCAAGAGCATACAGAGACGAATGAGACGTAGTTTGTACCGCTAGGAGCTCAAAGTGTCAGTGAGTGCTCCTCCAACTTCGGTACCCCAGTACCAGCAGATGACCGAGCATCGCCCACAGGGCCCCAAGGCCCCGGGAGGGCTGTGCATTTGCCGCAAGTGAGCCTTTTCTCGGAAGTCTGCGATTCTGGCTCAAAATGG
>NW_024355916.1:0-506 GCF_902729225.1 Pteropus medius | reverse complement strand
GGGAGGTGATGTCCCCACCCCTACCCGGCCATGAGGCCCCCCTCCCTCGCCCAGAGGAATGAACGATCTCTGAGCACCTCTGGCTGAGTGTACTCAAAACCCTGGGCAGGTCACCAGGCCTCAGGTTCCCAGTTTGAACGTGATGGTGCTGATCTTTGCTCTGCTTCTCTGAAGCACTGAGGGAGAGACCGGACTGTCCTCCCAGAGTCCCGTGTCCTGACTGACTCTGCAGGCCTGACTTCCACCCTCCCAGCGACGGGGCACTTTACCTTTACACGCTGCCCCGTTTTAACCCTCGGGGCTTGTTACGACCACGACTTCTCACCGAGCCAGCCGAAGCTCGGGAGTGGGGCAGCGTGCAGGCCTCGTGGCGGACCTGGCCGTGGCCTGACTGCTGCTCTCGCGGACTTGCCCAAAGTAGCCAGGACTTAGAGGCAGAACCAGGACTGGCTGCCTGGTCTGGCCCCCGCTCAGCACTCTGCCAGGTCCCAGGGCTGCCTCGGCCC
>NW_024355915.1:0-5819 GCF_902729225.1 Pteropus medius | reverse complement strand
AAGGCACGGAGGCCGAATTCAGACCCACAGCTGTCTGCAGTGTCTCCCAGCTGACCTCTTTCCAGCGGGTGACGGCCCCCATGGACGGAGGGGCCAAAGCATCCCTGGCTACGCTGTCTGTAGGTGGCCGTGAACCCTGCAAGAGGATACAGAGACGAATGAGACGTAGTTTGTACCTCTAGGAGCTCAAAGTGTCACTGAGTGCTCCTCCAACTTCGCTACCCCAGTACCCGCAGATGACCGAGCATCGCCCACAGAGCCCCAAGGCCCCGGGAGGGCTGTGCATTTGCTGCAAGTGAGCCTTTTCTCGGAAGTCTGCGATTCTGGCTCGAAATGGACGTCACCAGAGAGCTTTTTGCCAAAGCTACCATATACATATACATGCATATATATGTTCATTTATATGCATATATATGTATATGGTGGATTTTCGAAGGAAACCTGCCTGGACCCCTGCTCTACCACAGAAGACAGGCCGCTCCTCGCACCTCCACCTCCCCGCAGTGTGGACACCGGGCGTTCCAGAGCCACAATTCAGCATGATCTCTTTTCATCCCAGAGGCCCCGGGGCTCCTTCCTAAGGCCTCGGCTCCTTCCCGCTTTCCGCAGTGAAATCAGACTTCAGGACGGAAGCAGACACCTCCCTCTCCCTCACCTTTCTGCCTGGGGTGGTCGTAATGGTCCCCGTGGACGCATTCAAAATGAAGAAATGAAAGGGCTCAGAGAGCTGATCGCAAAGCTCCTAAGGCAATGGAGGCTGAATTAGACCCATTACAGCTGTCTGCAGTGCCTCCCAACTGTCTTCCCAGCACTGGGTGACGGGCCGCCATGGACGGAGGGGCCAAAGCATCCCTGGGTACGCTGTTCAGGGTGGCCCTGAACCCTGCAAGAGGATACAGAGACGAATGAGATGTAGTTTGTACCTCTAGGAGCTCAAAGTGTCAGTGAGTGCTCCTCCAACTTCGGTACCCCAGTACAAGCAGATGACCGAGCATCGCCCACAGAGCCCAAGGCCCCGGGAGCGCTGTGCATTGGCCGCAAGTGAGTCTTTTCTCGGAAGTCTGCGATTCTGGCTCAAAATGCCCGTCTGTAGAGTGCTTTTTGCCAGAGCTCCCCTAGATATATCTATATCTATATCTTTATGTGTATCTATAGATATCTCTCTATCTATCTATCTATCCATCTATCTATCTAACTATCTATCTATCTATCTATCTATCTATCTATCTATGTATCTATGGATTTCTCTCTCTCTTCTATATATATATTTATATATATATGGTGATTTTTATAACAAAAGGCTGTGTTTTCCTTAGACATTTGAGATCAGACAGGCCGCTCCTAGCACCTCCACCTCCCCGCAGTGTGGACACCGGGCGTTCCAGAGCCACAATTCAGCATGATCTCTTTTCATCCCAGAGGCCCCGGGTCTCCTTCCTAAGGCCTCGGCTCCTTCCCGCTTTCCGCAGTGGAAATCAGACTTCAGGACGGAAGCAGACACCTCCCTCGCCCTCACCTTTCTGCCTGGGATGATCGTGATGGTCCCCGTGGACTCATTCAAAATGAAGAAATGAAAGGCTCAGAGAGCTGATCGCAAAGCTCCTAAGGCACGGAGGCCGAATTCAGACCCACAGCTGTCTGCAGTGTCTCCCAGCTGACCTCTTTCCAGCGGGTGACGGCCCCCATGGACGGAGGGGCCAAAGCATCCTGGCTACGCTGTCTGTGGGTGGCCGTGAACCCTGCAAGAGGATACAGAGACGAATGAGACGTAGTTTGTACCTCTAGGAGCTCAAAGTGTCAGTGAGTGCTCCTCCAACTTCGCTACCCCAGTACCCGCAGATGACCCAGCATCGCCCACAGAGCCCCAAGGCCCCGGGAGGGCTGTGCATTTGCCGCAAGTGAGCCTTTTCTCGGAAGTCTGCGATTCTGCCTCGAAATGGACGTCACCAGAGAGCTTTTTGCCAAAGCTACCATATACATATATATGCATATATATGTTCATCTATATGCATATATATGTATATGGTGGATTTTCGAAGGAACCTGCGTGGACCCCTGGTCTACCACAGAAGACAGGCCGCTCCTAGCACCTCCACCTCCCCGCAGTGTGGACACCGGGCGTTCCAGAGCCACAATTCAGCATGATCTCTTTTCATCCCAGAGGCCTCGGGGCTCCTTCCTAAGGCCTCGGCTCCTTCCCGCTTTCCGCAGTGGAAATCAGACTTCAGGACGGAAGCAGACACCTCCCTCGCCCTCACCTTTCTGCCTGGGATGGTCGTGATGGTCCCCGTGGACGCATTCAAATGAAGAAATGAAAGGCTCAGAGTGCTGATCGCAAAGCTCCTAAGGAACGGAGGCAGAATTCAGACCCACAGCTGTCTGCGGTGTCTCCCAGCTGACCTCTTTCCAGCGGGTGACGGCCCCCATGGACGCAGGGGCCAAAGCATCCCTGGCTACGCTGTCTGTGGGTGGCCGTGAACCCTGCAAGAGGATACAGAGACGAATGAGACGTAGTTTGTACCCCTAGGAGCTCAAAGTGTCAGTGAGTGCTCCTCCAACTTCGCTACCCCAGTAACCGCAGATGACCGAACATCGCCCACAGAGCCCCAAGGCCCCGGGAGGGCTGTGCATTTGCCGCAAGTGAGCCTTTTCTCGGAAGTCTGCGATTCTGGCTCGAAATGGACGTCACCAGAGAGCTTTTTGCCAAAGCTACCATATACATATATATGCATATATATGTTCATCTATATGCATATATATGTATATGGTGGATTTTCGAAGGAAACATGCGTGGACCCCTGCTCTACCACAGGAGACAGGCCGCTCCTCGCACCTCCACCTCCCCGCAGTGTGGACACCGGGCGTTCCAGAGCCACAATTCAGCATGATCTCTTTTCATCCCAGAGGCCCCGGGCTCCTTCCTAAGGCCTCGGCTCCTTCCCGCTTTCCGCAGTGGAAATCAGACTTCAGGACGGAAGCAGACACCTCCCTCGCCCTCACCTTCTGCCTGGGATGGTCGTGATGGTCCCCGTGGACGCCTTCAAAATGAAGAAATGAAAGGCTCAGAGAGCTGATCGCAAAGCTCCTAAGGCACGGAGGCTGAATTCAGACCCACAGCTGTCTGCGGTGTCTCCCAGCTGACCTCTTTCCAGCGGGTGACGGCCCCCATGGACGGAGGGGCCAAAGCATCCCTGGCTACGCTGTCTGTGGGTGGCCGTGAACCCTGCAAGAGGATACAGACGAATGAGACGTAGTTTGTACCTCTAGGAGCTCAAAGTGTCAGTGAGTGCTCCTCCAACTTCGCTACCACAGTACCCGCAGATGACCCGAAAGCATCACCACAGAGCCCTCCAAGGCCCCGGGAGCTTCCTGTGCATTGGCCGCAAGTGAGCCTTTTCTCGAAATCTGCGATTTCCTGGCTCAAAATGCACGTCTTTAGAGTGCTTTTTGCCAGAGCTCCCTAGATATATCTATATCTATATCTTTATCTGTATCTATAGATATCTCTCATATTCATCTATCTATCCATCTATCTATCTAACCATTCATTCATCTATCTATCTATCTATCTATGTATCTATGGATTTCTCTCTTCTATATATATATTTATATATATATGGTGATTTTTATAACATAAGGCTGTGTTTTCCTTAGACATTTGAGATCAGACAGGCTGCTCCTAGCACCTCCACCTCCCCTCAGTGTGGACACCGGGCGTTCCAGAGCCACAATTCAGCATGATCTCTTTTCATCCCAGAGGCCCTGGGGCTCCTTCCTAAGGCCTCGGCTCCTTCCTGCTTTCCGCAGTGGAAATCAGACTTCAGGACGGAAGCAGACACCTCCCTCGCCCTCACCTTTCTGCCTGGGATGGTCGTGATGGTCCCCGTGGACGCATTCAAAATGAAAAAATGAAAGGCTCAGAGAGCTGATCGCAAAGCTCCTAAGGCACGGAGGCCGAATTCAGACCCACAGCTGCCTGCAGTGTCTCCCAGCTGACCTCTTTCCAGCGGGTGACGGCCGCCATGGACGGAGGGGCCAAAGCATCCCTGGGTACACTGTCTGTGCGTGGCCCTGAACCCTGCAAGAGGATACAGAGACGAATGAGACGTAGTTTGTACCTCTAGGAGCTCAAAGTGTCAGTGAGTGCTCCTCCAACTTCGCTACCCCAGTACCCGCAGATGACCGAGCATCGCCCACAGAGCCCCAAGGCCCCGGGAGGGCTGTGCATTTGCCGCTAGTGAGCCTTTTCTCGGAAGTCTGCGATTCTGGCTCAAAATGGACGTCACCAGAGAGCTTTTTGCCAAAGCTACCATATACATATATATGCATATATATATGTTCATCTATATGCATATATATGTATATGGTGGATTTTCGAAGGAAACCTGCGTGGACCCCTGCTCTACCACAGAAGACAGGCCGCTCCTCGCACCTCCACCTCCCCGCAGTGTGGACACCGGGCGTTCCAGAGCCACAATTCAGCATGATCTCTTTCATCCCAGAGGCCCCGGGGCTCCTTCCTAAGGCCTCGGCTCCTTCCCGCTTTCCGCAGTGGAAATCAGACCTCAGGACGGAAGCAGACACCTCCCTCGCCCTCACCTTTCTGCCTGGGATGGTCGTGATGGTCCCCGTGGACGCATTCAAAATGAAGAAATGAAAGGCTCAGAGAGCTGATCGCAAGCTCCTAAGGCACGGAGGCCGAATTCAGACCCACAGCTGTCTGCGGTGTCTCCCAGCTGACCTCTTTCCAGCGGGTGACGGCCCCCATGGACGGAGGGGCCAAAGCATCCGTGGCTACGCTGTCTGTGGGTGGCTGTGAACCCTGCAAGAGGATACAGAGACGAATGAGACGTAGTTTGTACCTCTAGGAGCTCAAAGTGTCAGTGAGTGCTCCTCCAACTTCGCTACCCCAGTACCCGCAGATGACCGAGCATCGCCCACAGAGCCCCAAGGCCCCGGGAGGGCTGTGCATTTGCCGCAAGTGAGCCGTTTCTCGGAAATCTGCGATTCTGGCTCAAAATGCACGTCTTTAGAGTGCTTTTTGCCAGAGCTCCCCTAGATATATCTATATCTATATCTTTATCTGTATCTATAGATATCTTTATATCTATCTATCTATCCATCTATCTATCTAACTATCTATCTATCTATCTATCTATCTATCTATCTATCTATCTATCTATGTATCTATGGATTTCTCTCTCTCTTTCTATATATATATTTATATATATATGGTGATTTTTATAACAAAAGGCTGTGTTTTCCTTAGACATTTGAGATCAGACAGGCTGCTCCTAGCACCTCCACCTCCCCTCAGTGTGGACCCCGGGCGTTCCAGAGCCACAATTCAGCATGATCTCTTTTCATCCCAGAGGCCCCGGGGCTCCTTCCTAAGGCCTCGGCTCCTTCCCGCTTTCCGCAGTGGAAATCAGACTTCCGGACGGAAGCAGACACCTCCCTCTCCCTCACCTTTCTGCCTGGGATGGTCGTAATGGTCCCCGTGACGCATTCAAAATGAAGAAATGAAAGGCTCAAAGAGCTGATCGCAAAGCTCCTAAGGCACGGAGGCCGAATTCAGACCCACAGCTGTCTGCAGTGTCTCCCAGCTGACCTCTTTCCAGCGGGTGACGGCCCCCATGGACGGAGGGGCCAAAGTATCCCTGGCTACGCTGTCTGTGGGTGGCCGTGAAACCTGCAAGAGGATACAGAGACGAATGAGACGTAGTTTGTACCTCTAGGAGCTCAAAGTGTCAGTGAGTGCTCCTCCAACTTCGCTACCCCAGTACCCGCAGATGACCGAGCATCGCCCACAGAGCCCC
>NW_024355914.1:0-1094 GCF_902729225.1 Pteropus medius | reverse complement strand
GGGAAGCAAAGGGAGCTGTTGCTTGATTTCTCGGGGGGAAATGGGGTTTTTTATGAGGGCATCACCGTCTTCCTCAGTCAGAAACCTCGTAATCACGCATCCAAGCAGTGGACGAGTCTGCTCTCTTCCATGCAAGTGGATTTTATTCAGTGGCGAGCTGAGCACCCTTTTTGGTGCAGTCGTCAGTTTGAGGAATGTAAAAATGTTTCTGGACTACATTTCCCCCCCGAAACATGTTTAAGCTGGGAAGAGCCAGAGGGAACCTATGGATGCTTAGGCATTATTTTATTCCCCTCACCAAGCGTCTTTTTTGGGGGGTGGGGAAAGGTAGTGGAGCAACTAAAATTTTTCCCAGCTGTATACCTAGCATGCATTGCAGTGCCTGATCATCATGCATATTTGCATACATCGTTGAGTAAGACACTGGCGATTGCCATGTTTGTCTTTCCTTGACCTTGTAAACTACTTTGTTGCGACATGTGTTTTTTCTCCTATGTATTTGTTAATTTAGTTTTCTTTAAAAAGATTTTTTTCGGGGTCGACAGTCTTGAATCACGAAAGTTCACTTATCTGGTCTCTTTTTCTCTCCTTGGTGGCAGCCACATCAAGGGCTTTAAGTTTATTTAGAAAGTGGTTCACAGCCCACAAGTTAACTCATCCCCTTGCCAAACTGAAACAGCTGGAGTCCACAGGTGCAGGCCAGGCACACCCACCACAGGACTTTCACCTGGTCCGGGTCTCCGGTCTCGTTGAGAACCCTAGAGACCCCTTTGGCTGTATTTACACTCCGTTTTCCCGTGTGGAAATTATAAGGGTTCCTAAAGGTAGAGCACACCGGGTGGGCCAGGCTGCAGGGTGGAAGGGACGCTGCTCAGACCGCTTCTGCCTCAGTTCGAGCCTAGATCGAGATGGCTGTTTGCAGATGGGATATGTTTTTATTGTGAAATGTTCAGCTATCATGTAGATGTAGGTCAGTGGTTAGAATCTTTGGTAACTTACTCCTTAGCATATCCCAATTAATTGTTTGGTGTGGATCCCTCCATGTTCTTGAATATGGATACTAAAATATTACTGTTTGCTGACAGTGTTATACA
>NW_024355913.1:0-858 GCF_902729225.1 Pteropus medius | reverse complement strand
GAGACCCACCTTGGGTGAGGAGGAGGCAGCTCTGCCTTTCCATGGCCCTGCCTTGGTTTGAGCTGAGCTGGTCCCCTTAGGCCAGGAGGGCTGGGGTGACACCCACGGAGTGCTGGCTCTGGACTGGGCACCTGAAGCGGGCAGAGGAAGGACTTATGGATCTGACTGTGCCTTCTCCCTGCTGTGTGACCTTGGACAAGTTATTTAACCTCTCTGAGTCTCAGAGAAGATGGAGAAATCTCTGCCCATCTCAGTGGGTTGCTATGAGGATTAGAAATAAAGTGTATGAAGAGTCTGGAACATGGTAGGTACTTAAAAATGGTTGTTGTAGTTGCTCTAAAGGAAGAGTGAAGAGAGGGCTAACGTAACAGATGAGGTTGTTGATACCTATTCTGTCTGCGTCCTATAGGATCCGTGAATGGGGAGGCCCCATCCTGAGAGCAGAGTCATCCTGGGGGATCAGGGAGAAAGAGACCCTGGAAATGGACACTGGGGGCTGGCCAAGAGGTAGGAAAGGGGATGCCAGGAGAAGTAGGAGGCATGGAAACAGGACAGGTAGGATCTGTGTCACCCTCGTTATCGACATTTATTTAATGCCTATTGTGTATAGGTGACTGTGTTTGGCTCTGGGGTACAGAATTCAGTGCTTCTGTATTTAATGAATGATTATTCCAGAAGGTCCTTGGCATTTATTCGTGCATTGAACAAAAATGTATTGTGCACTTACTATGTGCAAGGCACTGCTCTGGATCCTGAAAATACAGCAGAGAACCAGACAGACAAAATCATTGACCTTACAGAGCTGATATTCTAGTATGAGAGGAAGACACTAAACATGATGAGTATTCTAATGTTGAT
>NW_024355912.1:0-5948 GCF_902729225.1 Pteropus medius | reverse complement strand
TCTCATTCGAGAATGTCCGGTCAAGGGCGTCGCCGGACGAACAGCCTCAGTCGGGGTTTGGCGGGCGTGCGGTCGGCAGGAGGCTCTGTGTCCAGGGACAGCGGGCGCGCTCGGTCCAAGGCCAGGGCAGGCGCTCCGGAGGGACAAAGGCCGAGACTCTGTGGCAAAGGGCTCAGAGCTTCTTACAAATCCGTTTTCACCGGTAGAAGGAGGAAGGATTTGCAATAACCCCTTTTAAAAAAAAAAACGTGGAATCTTTTGCGAATTATAGAACAGCCGTTGGCCGTCCCTTCCCACCGCCCAGCGAGCCGGCCGCAGAGTCTCCCCACGGTCCCGACTCCCAGGAGGCAGACAGCGTGTCCTCGTCCTCACGGGAATGTCCCGCACGCTGTCCTGTCCCCAGATGACAAGGACCTTGACGCTGCCTTTGCCTTTAGTGCAGTTCGAGGTTTGGTGGTGCCGTTTTCGCAAAATCACAGACTTCACATGTGTGTTAAGGTTTCGCCCTTTTCAGCTCCGTTCGGTCCGACTCAGGGATTTAACCGTGGACGCCAAACCCGTCACGGTAAAAACTGGTCTGTACTAACTCTGACCGGGTATTCCGTGTAGGCAGCTTCACCTCCCACAGGATGGGAATGAAAACCCCTGGCCAAGCTTTTTGTGGGAACCGGGGTCAGCATCGGTCCCCATTACTGGCCCTGGTCAAGTTTTAAACACAAGCCCCCACGTCAAGGAAGTTAAATTAAAAACAACGACGATTAACTTTCAAATTACCATTTGGTGAATATGCCACTTAAATACCCTTTGGCAAACGCACAGACGTACTCGGATAAGGGGATGTGGTCACCCCCAACACTCACAAACAGTTGGGGGGTTTGTGCCCATTTCGTCGGTCCATTCTCCACAGAATTAATTTACTGAACCGACACCTAGGTTCTAAAGCTTTTCTGGCACATTTTAAGTAAGTAAAACTAGTCCGAGGAACTTTCACATGTTGGCTTATATGGAATTGCTGGTGATGTGACCCCCTGCCCCAGAGCACACTCAAGAGAGGAAACGGGATGGAGCAGAAACTCAGATTTAAAGTATAAAGAGCTTTTGACAACTGAAAACTACGCGTCTCTGAAGGGTTGATGCATACTAGGGGGCAGTAAGATTCAGTTTATGAGCAATTATAAAAGTATAGTGACTAGAAATAGGCTCGATTTTTAGGAAATTACATTTAGAACATTACATTTATTCTAAACGAAAACAAAAGCCTTTAAACTGTAAATGGACATATTACTCTTTTTTAAAATTAAATTTACTGGGGTGACATTGGTTAATGACATAGGTTCCGGGGGAACGATGCTAGAACGCATCATCCGTACACTGCGCTGTCTGCTCACCACCCAGAGTCTAGTCTCCCCGCCTCGCCGTGTATTTGACCCCTTTACTCTCTTCTTCTTCTATTCTCACCCCCCCCGCCTCTTGCAACCACCATACTGCTGTCTGTAGCTGTGAGGGTATTTTTTTTTATTTCTTTTGCTGCTTTCCAAGTGAAATCATATGATTCTTGTCCTTTTCTGTCTGACTTATTTCACTTAACACGATGCTCTCAGGATCCGTCCATGTTGTCACGAATGGCAGTGTTTCGTCTTTTTTATGACTAAGTCACGTTCCGTTGGATATATGCACCACATCTTCTTTATGCAGTCGTCTATCAGAGGACACTTGGGTCGCTTCCATATCGTGGCCACCATGAAGAATGCTGCAGTGAACGTCGGGGCGCATATATCTTTACGGATAAATGTTTTTAGATTTTTCGGGAAGACATCAAGGAGAGAGATGCTGGGTCGTATGATAGCTCTATTCTTAACTTCTTGAGGCACCTCCACACTGGGTTCCATAGTGGCTGCACCAGTTTGCAGTCCCCCCAGCAGTGTAGGGGGGTTCCTTTCCCCCCACAACCCCTCTGACACTTGTTAATACTCGTCCTGTTGATGACAGACATTCTAACAGGTACGAGGTGATGTCTCATTGCCTTTTTGATGTGCATTTCCCGTATAGCTAGGGATGTTGAGCATCTTTTCATATGTCTGTTGGCCATTTGTATGTCTTCTCGGGAAAGTGTCTATCGGGTCTTCTGCCCATTTTTCATCGGATCGTTTGGGTTTTTCTCGTTGCTGAGTCATGTGGGTTCTTCGTGCATGCTGCCGAGTATCCCCTCGTGAGAGGTATTGTTTGCAAATATCTTCCTTCGTGCGGCTGGCTGCCTTTTTGTGTCATTGATGGCACAGGGTTTTCTGTGAACTTGACCCCAGACGCAGACATATTGTTCTTTAGAAAGACTGCATCCACAGCCAGAGCTCACCTACCCGGGCTGGTGTGAGCAGCACGATGTCTACCACAGCGACGCGGAGGTCACGAGCACTCAGAGCTTCCACGCGCCTGAGTCCCCACCCCGTTCCTCCCTCATTCAGACAGAGGCGTCGGTGACGTCCTGTGCCGTTCCCATTTACTTCTGCCCGGCTCAGGATAGAGAAGCTGAAAAGCACTGAAATGACCACAAAGGCAGGAGAAAGAGGACGGGGCTGTTAACCTGCCCTGAATTAAAACGACGGGGCCGCCCTGCGTGGGAAGCGGGCCAGGCCGTTTTCAGAGAAAGTGGTCACATCCCAGCATCCCCTGTTTGAATAAAACTCTTTTGCATTATTTAAAAAAAAAAGAGAAGCGTACTAATTCCTAGCACACTGAGCATTTAATTTAATTTTTCCCAAATTAGTTAGAAGAAAATGATATCTTAACTATGTTTAATTCGGTGGCCACAGGGACAGGCGATGTTTGTGGAAAAGCCACTGTGACCTGTCGCGTGACCCCTGCCTCTCGCCGCGAGGGCTCAGTTCTGTGCTCCCACGGGTTTCTCTCCATCAGCCCCTCACAGCAGCCACGCCGCTCCGTCTTTTCCGAGGCCCACGCCCGTCTTCTACACGTTCTCCTCCCTGAGCCTTTGCTCCCGACCCCCGGGCCACCCCTCTGCTCCCACAGACCAGAGTCGGCTCGGCTTCCGGAGCGCAGCCCAGAGCCCGCCGTCCGAGTGCGTTCTCCATTGCCACGTGGCCGGTATCCAGCTCGGCCCCCCGCTCTTCCCCGGGCTTTTAACGGTCGGGTTGGGGACGAGAGAACGGAGCGAAGTGAAATAAAATGAAACGTGTCCCCCGCCGCTGGAGGATCGTGTCCCCGTCCGGAGAATCAGGGAGGACGACCTCGTGCATTTTTCTACCTGCCTCGCTCACCTGCGGGTCTTTGCCGGTGGTGCTCCAGGTGAGGCCCACGCGCTGCATCAGGGGCCTTCGGTGGCTGGGCGGGTGACAGTGGTGACACCCTAACCTTGCAGGTTATGGGAAGCGTTTGTCCGTCATCCGTCATCTGGGACCTGAGCGCCCCTTCCGGACGTTCTCTGCCGTCCACCTAACGAGAAAAGGCCCGAGTCAGAGGCAACAAGGGATAAAAAGAGTAGATATTCGGGAATCGCCGATTTGGGCAGAAACCCACATAGTGTTCTGAGGGGGAGACCGAGGCAGGGGGTTTATGAGAAAGGGGAGGGGTCGATGACACCCGTAGGAGGAAGGTGTTGCTATTGGTGCAGAATAGGTAACATAGCAACGCTGGTTCGAAACGTTGTTTTTAACTTTCGGTCCTGTGGTTATCGGTCTGGCGGTCACCTGCTTTCTTGTCGTCCGTGGAAACGGTTCTCAGGACACAGGGCTGCTTCAGGCCGAGTCCCAACGCCGATTACCCGTCTGAACATTACAGAGCTTTGGGACGTAAGGCAGGCGAGGCGGTCCCTCTGGGACGGCAGCTCTAGATCCACTGTGAAACGGCTCTGTTTATTATTTTTTTACAATACTGCGACATTATTTTTCGAGCAATAATCCGGTGGGGTGATGGAGCCCAAGGTGAAAACTGCAGAGGGAACGCTCGCGGGGGGCTCGGCCTCCGCTCCCACAGGCTGTTGGGATAGTCCGTCCGCTCCGCACCCCAGGACAGACCCCTCGCCCCAGGCCAACCATGCAAGAGATGCTTCTGCTGGTCCGCACGGCGAGGTGACCGGAGGACCGGGGTCAGCCAAAGCATGGTGCAGGCCCTGCTGGCGGGAGTGCAGTGCCCCGGGCAGCCTCGCTGAGTGCGGACGACAAGCAGTTCATTCGATCGTTCATCCTCCATTGAGACATTCTGCAAATATTTCAGAGCGGCCACCGCGTGCTAAGCACCGGGCATTCAATCGTGAGCACGGACGGCGCTGATGATACTCAGTTAGGGAGAGAGACAGAACCGAACGTCACTACGGAAACGAATGTGACTGTGGCCGGCGTCCCGAACCCGAGACGGAGGTACCAGGCACGGCCGCAGATTTAAGCCTCGCTTCCCGGAGGAGCCACGGAAACTGGCATCCAGAGGACACGCGAAAGACAGCTGGACACGGGCGAGAAGACGCTCCAGGCGGATCGGAGGGGCAGAGCCCCGTGGGGCGAGGGGGCGTGCCGGGCGTCGCCGGGGAGACGAGGGGAGAGGGCGGGGATGGGGTATCCCCGCAGTGTCCCGCGGGCCACGCCGTACAGTCTGATGACGTCCTAAGAGCAGCAGGAACCCGTGACGGGCGCAGAGTGTCAGAGCAGGGTGGGGTGACCGTTCATCTGCACGCAGAAGAAAGTCCTTCTTCGGAGTGGAGAACAGATGGTGGGGACCCAGCGTGGGGCAGGTGGGACAGCCGGGAGGCCACCGCAGTACCCGGGCCAGGAACACGGGCAGCGAGGGCGCCGGCGAAGGCTGAGGTGAGGGAAACGGACGATGCGACGATGCGAAGGGGTCCCGTGGGGCAAACCCGTGCGGCGGCTCGAGGGTGAGGAAGCGGGGTATCTAGGCTGACCGCCAAATCCCGCGTCCCAAAGCCACCATGTCACCAAACTTAAAGGAAGTGGCGGACATTAAATCTCCCGGAACCGGCCCCCCAGCCACTCCGACCAACTGCAAAGCTGCGTCTCACAGGACGAGACAGACATGAAGACGCGGTGAACGCTCAGCTTGCCTCGTCCGTAGGACAGTGTGACGAATAATCTAAAAACGGACGTCACGATTTCTCGTGCGACGATGACGGCATGAATGCTCCTGCTTTCAGCAAGGAACCCCTCGCCGTCCCCAGCGCACGTCGTTAGCTTCGCAATTTACCAAAGTTAATGAACCACGAGGAAGGTTCCCAGGGATATCCGGAGGGAACGACCCCCAGAGACACAACTCGGTGACGCGGGGGGACCAGCGAGAAACAGCTCTTAAACCTGTCGGCCTTTTTTTTTTTTTTTTCGGAAAGCGTTTAATTTTATGTGGTTTCTCTCGGGGAATAGTTGGCGTACAAAAAAAGAGTCGGTCACAGAGAAGACGCAGCAGAATCACGGACGTTGTACATGTCTGTTCTATGTGCGTACGTGTACTACAGAACTGCTTCTTTATGCAGGTGCACCTGCAGTATATGGCTGTCCAGACCAGAGGTTTGTATGTGTAACGGCATGGCTGACTGTTACCATCAATACGTCATACCTTCCTCTCGGCCCCTCAAGATTCCATTCCTCCTGCCAGAGGAATACTTGATAATTTATCTTTAACTCTCTTCTGGCTTTCTGATTTTAATTCCATCACTCTTAATATCACCCATCTATCCAGCCAAGAAAGAAAGCCAAGATTGACTGGGGGAAGAGCCTCCTCTGCATCAAAAAAAAAACATTATTGGGAAGGAAAGGGAGTCCATTGGCTGGGAGTCTGGTGTGGTGCGTGTGCAAAGCAGTGAGCGTTACAGGTATAGGTAGGTATGGCATGCGCGCTGCGCGCGCGCCATGTTATAGGCAGGCAGGTGGTAGTGGCTGCTGTACGTGCGCGTGTGCGTATGCCTCCCCAATAGTTATCGCAGCCCCTGT
>NW_024355911.1:0-770 GCF_902729225.1 Pteropus medius | reverse complement strand
GTTAGTTTTAAGGTTAAGATTGAGGTTTGGGTTAGGTTTACTGCAATATTTTGAGTTACAGTGATGGCGAGGTTCAGACTGAGTGTTTGCTTGAGGGTTAGGTATAGTGTTAGGTATTGCGTTGTGTTATAATTCGGATTAGTGTTAGGGTTAGGGTTAGGGCTTAGCGTTAGCTTTAGGGTTAGGTTTGGTTTAGAATTAGGGTAAGTTTTAGGGTTAGGTTTTGTTTGGGTTTAAGTTTGGGTTAGGGTTAGGTTTAGAATCAGGTTTAGTGTTAGGTTACGGTTAAGCTTAAGGTTAAAGTTAGGTTTAGATTTAGAGTGTGGGTGAGTGTGAGGTTTATGATTAAGTCAATATTAGGCTTAGGGTTATGATAGGGTTAAGTTTACAATTTGGGTTGGGGTTAATTTCAGGGTTAGATTGAGGGTGAGCTTTAGAGTAAGTGATTGGTTCAGGGTTATTGTTAGTGTTGGGGGTAAGGTATATGGTTGTGTAAAGGATTGTGTTAACTAGGTTTAGGTTTAGTGTTAGGGTTAAGGTTCATGTTAAGCTTAGGTTTAGGGTTAGAGTTAGGGCTAAGGGTTAGTGTTAGTTTTAGGGTTAGGTTTAGAATTACGGTTGGAGTGAGGATGAAGGTGAGGTTCAGTGTTAGGTTAGGGTTAAGTTTAGTGTGAGGTTTAGGGTTACGGTTAGGATGAGAGTGAGGTTTAGGTTTAGGTCTGAATAAGAGGTAGGATAGTGTTAGGGTTAGGGTTAGGGTTAGGGTTAAG
>NW_024355910.1:0-837 GCF_902729225.1 Pteropus medius | reverse complement strand
TATAATGATGGTCTAATGAGACCCAGGTGAGCAAAGGGCGTTGGGGTCTTCATTGCCCATGTGCCAGTCACTGGCTTAAACTGGTACCTAATTCTCTGCCTATTGGTTTCTTTGTGTGACTTAAAAAAAATGCCTTCTGGCTTGCTTAATCGTGGGCGGATTAGGGTGGACCCCGTCTAGGATAGGATGACCTCTGTGTCTTTGCGGGCAGATCCGAAACCCCCTCACTGTCCTGCATACCTCTTTTCTAAGAGCCACGAACAGCCTTGTTAGTGTGGATGGGGAGGGACGGAGGTCTGTTCTTCTGTATCTGCTTCCTGTTTAGAATGGCCACAGTCCTTGACTACAGGGTGCCTTAGGCTTTTGCCGCCCCCTCCTTTTGCCGCCATCCAGCCAGGGTGCCCCAGGGCGCCCCCGGGCGTTGCTCGCTCGCTGCCTCGGCCACGCGGGGCAGACTACAGAGCCCAAGGGCTGCAGGAACGTCCGTGCGCCCCGCGCCACCGCCTGCCGCCACCTGCTCTCCCGCAGCCCGCCGTGGGCTGTTACCTCCGCTCCGGGCCCTTCCCTTCCTGGGCTCCGCGGGGCTGAGCCCCAAGGGCGGAGGGCGCTGGGTGAGGGCGAGGATTGGGGTGAAGCGTTGTCCGGTGGTGTGGCCGGTGTCTCCGTGTGGTTCGGGGCAGGTCGGGCTCCGACACGGCGCGGAGCGCAGGGCCGGGGTGGGTGGGGGTCAGGGCTGGGCCGGCACGTGGCAGGCCCGCCCCCGCCTAGGTGCCCAGGTAGCCGAGAGGACGGCGGGCCGCGCCAGGGTCGGATCCTGCGGAGCGGCCGAGAGCGGTA
>NW_024355909.1:0-859 GCF_902729225.1 Pteropus medius | reverse complement strand
ACATTGGTGAAAACCAGTGGGAATCTCTAAGTTCTGCCTGTCACATACCTGAAGTTTCTGGGCAAGGAAAAGTCTCCACAAAGTTAAAGTCTAAAAATTACAAATCACCAGACAACTATTGATGAGATATGTTTAAGACCTAGGATCCTTCTGGATGTCAAGGAAGACTAAAAATATTAATAATGGACTTTTAGAAGTTATGAAAGTGTATGCTTAGTCCAAACAACTTGCAAAGTGTGTGCGCACACGCACACACACACACACGTACACACAACCCACGCACTCTGAATCCTGCTGTTCTGAGAGATCTGTGATGTAGCACTGGCTTTTCATGCATGGAAGGGAGGGTTGTATGGTGATATCACCCAGCCCCTGGGCAGAAGGAATCCTGTAACTGTCCCACCACATACACACCCAGGCTCCTCCACATGGTATCCTGAAGCCTCACTTCTTCTCAGGGTTCTGAATTTGGCAAAGCACACTTCCTTGCTTCACACGGAGGCAGAGGATGCTTTGCTAGTGTGGCATATTGTCAAGTTGCTTTTGCCTTTGACAATTGCACTGAGGGCAGGACTTTGCCCTCCTGGAGACTGTTGTCTTTGGCAGCTTGGTGCATATGTGTCAACATGGCCAGTTGCTTCTTGGTACCTGATGGGGTCCATAAGCCCCTCTCCAAACAGTCTCAACATATGCCTACTTTCTCTAAGAGTCCAGAATCTGAAACCAGACCGCTAGGTTGTTCTCTTTCAAATCTTGTCACTGCCACTTACAAGCTGAGGTACCCTGGGCAAGTTACTTAATGACCATAAGCCTCGGTGTTCTCACCTGAGAAACAGGGTTCATAAAAGTACTCCTTCCA
>NW_024355908.1:0-312 GCF_902729225.1 Pteropus medius | reverse complement strand
AGCCATAATCGCAGACTTCCGAGAAAAGGCTCACTTGCGGCAAATGCACAGCCCTCCCGGGGCCTTGGGGCTCTGTGGGCGATGCTCGGTCATCTGCGGGTACTGGGGTACCGATGTTGGAGGAGCACTCAGTGACACTTTGAGCTCCTGGAGGTACAAACTACGTCTCATTCGTCTCTGTATGCTCTTGCAGGGTTCAGGGCCACCCACAGACAGCAACCCAGGGATGCTTTGGCCCCTCCGTCCATGGCGGCCGTCACCCGCTGGAAAGAGTTCAGTTGGGAGACACTGCAGACAGCTGTGGGTCTGAAT
>NW_024355907.1:0-942 GCF_902729225.1 Pteropus medius | reverse complement strand
AGGATTGCATGTGCCAGTGCCACCCACCCTGTCAGTAGAGTTAATCTATCTATATATTTTTTCTCTGACATCCTGTGCTCCTTCATGGCATGAAGTCTATCTGATTGTCAATATTTTTATTTACTCTTATTTTCTAATTACCACTGTTTTCTCCTCTAATAGCACTCTTCTACTTGCTACAGTACCCAGTGAAATCTCTCCATTATAAATACTCCTACATATAAGCATTCTTTTCACAAAGTACTTTGTTCCATCATGTCTTGATGTGTCATGTTAAGCTTAGTTCTTTCTCTTAGAGAATATTTTCTTTCTTGTGCAGCATTCGAGTAAATACTGCTCACTCATAAATACAGTGTTCCTAGAGTCAGGATAAAGTTTCTTTGCTTTTCTATTCATTCTTTTAAATAACTACTATTCTATTCTTATTCAAAATTCTAATTTGAGAGTCATTCTATCTCAATCTTCCTCTTTTTCTTTTTTTTTTTTTTTTGAACTCATAATTACTGTCATCCAGGAACCCTGCTAACTCTTTTGGTTCTCTTTATTTCATATTGTTTTTTATTCAGTCAGAGAATTACCTATATCACCTCTGTCTTGTCATCACTTTTGAAAATAATAGCTAGCACTATCATTCTTTTTTTTTTCTTCTGATGCATAGACATGATAATTATTGAGTTTGAATTAACATAGATATTTTGTTTCTTCATTGCTATATTATAACTCCTAAGACACTCCATGAAAAATTATATAAACCAGAAGATTGTGACAATTAAGAATTATAATCTGTAAACTCGGTATTGAAAGTGGGGATGGGGCATACATCCTTTATATGTTGAGACAAACTCATTTTCTGACACCACACAGCATCTTTACTATCTTTCTTTCTTTTTTCTTTTTTTAATTTTTTTTCCTTTTCTCTTTCTTTCTTTCCTCTTTCTCTTT
>NW_024355906.1:0-376 GCF_902729225.1 Pteropus medius | reverse complement strand
CCCTGCCCCACCTTATCCACCCCAGGGACCCCCCTCTGTCCTCTGAACACACCCAGCTCGTCCCCACCTCCGGGGGCTTTGCGTACGCTGCTCTCTCTGCCTGATGAGTCCTTCGCCGCTGGCTCCTCGCTCCTCACATTTCGGTTTAAAGGTCGCCTCCTCAGGCAGGCCCTCCCTGACCACCTTGCCTGCCGGTTCCTAGCACGTCATCCGATTTGACCTCGGCACAGAGAGTGTCCCTCTGTCGCATGTCTTTGGGACTGTGTATTTCCTCTCTGTCTCCGCCAGCCGACACGGCCGTTCCACCGGACACTCGCCTGTCTTGGCGACAGTGCTTGGCACGTAGTAGGTGTTCAAAGTGTTTTGGAAGAAAATG
>NW_024355905.1:0-504 GCF_902729225.1 Pteropus medius | reverse complement strand
TCTTCTCTGGGGACTATGTTCAGGGTTTCAGAACTAGGAGCAGGAACCGTGACACTAATTGTTACTTAGAGGGTTAGAAGTTTCCCAAGTTCAAGTGGACAACTGTTTGGTTCCTCTCTGTACCCCTGTCCTGAAACTCTTTCTTCTAAGGTCTACCTCTCAAGGTGGCCTTCTTCTCCAAGTAGGAGAATTCATCGCAGAACATGCCAAGAGATTGAAAATGACGATCCCTGCCCTCAGCATCAGGACTGTTGAGAAGGAATGTGGCTGAAAAGATGTCAAGGACAAATTAAACAAGAAAATGTCTCTCCCGAAGGGTCAATGAAGTTGCTTAGCATTTTTCCCAGTCTGGCTCTGATTGATTCAGTGATTCATCTATTTGCTCACTTACCCATTGAGTCATTCAACAGACGCTTTTTTGAGGGTCTACTATATGCCAGGTCTTAAACTTGGGTCTAGGGGAGGACTCAATGGCAAAGCAGACATAGCTACATATACACATTG
>NW_024355904.1:0-399 GCF_902729225.1 Pteropus medius | reverse complement strand
TTTATTACATCTATATGTAATGGTAAACGAAAAGATTAATATGTACTCTTCTAAATTATTCAAATGATAATCTATTACAACTGATAGAGTTTTAATTTTGACCTGTTTATTATTGATGAGAGAAGTCCTTTTTCTATTTTATTTATACATATTTCTATCAAAAAACAAAGTGCCGATACCAAAATATTGTGTCATTTTATGATGATAGCAAGAAAGTGGCTATGGTTTACAGAACAGTTTGTCATCAGTTATGAAAACTGTATTAATCAGGATGAATGTATTTATGTGCATGTATATACATATACATATATATGTGTGTATATATATATACATACATACATATGTATGTATATGTGTGTGTGTGTGTGTATATATATATATATATATATTTTTTTTTTT
>NW_024355903.1:0-673 GCF_902729225.1 Pteropus medius | reverse complement strand
GGAAGGCACCAGAGTTCTGCTAAGGTGAATCCCACTCCACAGAGTCAGCCCCTCACCAGCCAGTCCTCAAAACCAATTAGCCTGAGAGTCAATCCTTTCCCCAGACATGGAAAGAGCAACCAAAGCTCAACCACGACAGGAGGGGACACACAACCCACACAAGGGACACACCTGGAGCAACCAGCTCAGGTGACCAGGAAAGACTGTGCCAGTAGGTCTCACAGCATATCTACTACATAAGGCCACTCTAAGACCAGGAGACATAGCAGTCCTCTCTTATACATAGAAGCAAACGAAAGGAGGCAGGCAAAGTGGGGAGACAAAGAAACATGTCCCAAATGAAAGAACAGAACCAAACTTCAGAAGAAGAACTCAACAAAATGGAGACGAGCCATCTACCAGGCGCAGAGTTCAAAACACTGGTGGCAAGGATGCTCAACGACCTTAGGGGAAGAGTAGATGAACTCAGTGTGAACTTTAACTAAGAGATAGAAGACATAAAATACAATAACTGAAATGACAGTAGATGAGATGAAGCAGGGAATGAAGTAGGGAATCGACAGTAGATGAGATGAAGCAGAGGGTCGAATCAGCGATTTAGAAGACAAGGTAGCGAGTACTAAACTAACAGAACCGTGGGGCTGCGGCAAGGGTCCTGGACCCTTATCCAGTG
>NW_024355902.1:0-518 GCF_902729225.1 Pteropus medius | reverse complement strand
CCGATGAATCAAAAAATAATAAATAGCTGAGAACACGATGGGGCCTAAAGCCACACTATTATTTTGAAATCAGATAGCCAAATTCTGATAATGTATAAGGAGTGAGTGAGGCTTTGATTAAGTAAAAGAAAAAATTATTTCGAAAATGGCAATACAACACTATTCCTTTGAAAATATTTAATATATTCAGATTGGTAGTGGGACAACTGTTCTAATAAAAGTAAACAGGCGTGACAGGTGTGTTTATAATATATTAAAGAAGTGAAAAAAGTAAAATCGCATTTAATCTAACTCATTCAGCTGACCAATGAATGTTTTAATCTCTGCTGAGAACAAATTTCCTAATCGCATAAACACATTTGCATCTGAACAGCTAGAATCTGACCCTGTCATCAATCCTATACATTCCAACTTGTTAGGGCTCCAGACACCTCACAGTGACTAAGAAATAATGTTCAAACTTTGCAGAGACCACCCAGACTGAAAACCCTGAAGTATTTTAAACAAAATTCGTCAAA
>NW_024355901.1:0-1354 GCF_902729225.1 Pteropus medius | reverse complement strand
CTCCCAGGTCCTCTTTCGTACCAATGTTTCCCTCCACCACACCCTGCTCCAGCCCCATGAACTATTCTGTTCCCTCCATTCCCACCTTTGGACCCCCGGACTGATCAACACAAGGGCATCTGCAGACCTCAGGTGCCACTTTTGGGTCCCCAAAAGAAACTGAGACCACCCAGCACGAGGCTGACACAAACCTAGGCGAACTTCGGTGTAGGCTCTGGTCAGAGTTTAAGGGGACCACCGAATATCACCCGTCCCCCCAGATTGGCCTCAAGGAAATAAAAGGTGTTCGTTAACCTACAAGCAGAACGAAGGCGCTTATGCAAAGACACTTGCTTCTCCAAAATAGCTTAAAGGACTCTGCTTTAGGGAGGAGGGTGAGATTGGGGGAGCCCCTGACTCCAAGACTGCTGATCACTTCTACACAAAGGGATACTGAAAGGTGGTGCAGGACACAGGCTATTCTCTCCAGGTACGAAGCACGGAAGTCAGAGCCACTGATGGTGGGAGTCTGATCCCATCTAAGAAATGTCATTACCAGAAAATCTCCATGTCACACTTCCAAGCTCACACAAATGCTCAAATTGAACCATCAACAGAAAACCAAAATCCTAGTCAGGTGAGATCACTGACATTGACTGTAACGCTTCGTGAGACCTGTAGGAAGAAAGGACAACTATTTAAGGCTGCAGTCCAATAGCCCCTCTGCCTTGGGACATTCCTGAGGTTTTTACACTTACTTGCTGACTTTGTAGATGTTGAGTCTGTCTTTGAACACCTTTAATTTGCTTTGACTCTAAGTGTAGAACTGGAAACTGTTCCTGAAATAGAAACAAGGGACTGACCCTGAGCTGTCGCCCCACCTAGTGGCTTTGTTATGCAATAATTATGTGAGACTGAGCCAAGAAAATTCATAGGCAAGGTAAACAGTAAACTCCCCATTTCAGCAAATGTTTGGATAGTCCAGCTCGCCTGGTAACATTCTAGTTTTACTCCAGTCTTAATATTTTAAAATATATTTTTTCCTTGGTGTTGGTTTTTAAATTATTCATGTTATCTTACATTGGGTTTGTGTCAGTAAGCCACCTTGAATCAACTGTCGAATTAAGGTCAGTAAGTAAATATGTGGTTAACACCATCTTAAATTGTACCAATACTGAATCCAGTCACTTCTCACATCTCTGCTGCTTCCACACAGAATGTTCTCTCTACAAGTAAACAGCTGGGTTCCCTGCTGACTCTCATGCCCTTTACCCACGTAACAGACCAAGTCATCTTTTAAATGTGACTTAGGACATACCCTCAGCACCACATCCCACCTGACACTCCAGTGTCTCCCTTCTTAGGCAGCATGAAC
>NW_024355900.1:0-550 GCF_902729225.1 Pteropus medius | reverse complement strand
CCATGAGATTTTGAAAAGGCTGAAGAAGTTGGCCAAAATGTATGTTTTCAGATTTCTGCCCCTTCCTCCTCCTCATTGGTTGGTCAGTAGCAGGTACCACACGTTGACCAAAACTAGGCCAGCCAATCCGCACGGCATACCTAGTGCCCAGCCCTTTAGGGAAAGGTCAGATAAGAAACGGAGTTCCTGGCTGCATGGCAGGACAGAGAGCATTAAACGTGCTTGCTAAAAATGCTGGCCAAACGTCTAGTTAAATGGCAGGAGGTACATGAACGAGCCTGCAGAAAAGGCAGGAAAACCCTCTGAGGCCAGAGATGGAGCAAACCCGGGTCCGTCGAGAGAACGGGTCCTAGGACGGCCCCACAGGAGCCATGCACTAAGGCGGACGACGAAGCAGCTAGTGACAAGAGTTCCACGTGGAAGAGAGCAAGTTTGGAGACCTCCCACGTGAAGCACAATCAGTAGAAACCAGCCAGGCCCAGCTCTGACGGGAGGTCAGTGCAGCAAATGCATTTTCAAGTCATGATGGGTTTACTGGGACGAAAGCCCC
>NW_024355899.1:0-19581 GCF_902729225.1 Pteropus medius | reverse complement strand
CACCAAGCCCCTGTGAGGACGGGCAGAGGAGGGCGGGGGGCGGGTGCTGCCCCCCCGGGTGGGGCCGGAGCGGCTCCTTGCCCACCCCCGCTTGTTCGTCTCGGTGCCCAGTGCCCCTGCCCCGTCCGCAGCCTCCCAGGGGCAGTGGCTGAGCCCAGGTGGGTCCCCGTGATGTGCTCCAGGGCGGTCTCTGGAACCTGCAAACACGTATCTGCCTTTGGTGCTAAGCAGACGGAACCAGCGGGCACGGTTGGGAGCTTTCACACGGGGAAAGCGGCAGGCACAGAGCGAGGCCCGGGCCGCCGGGAGCGGAGGACGTGGGAGCCACTGTGGGGTCAGCGGGCAGGGGCCAGGGATCAGGGCCTGGGGACGGGCCCCGGAGGAAGGTCGCGGGGAGCCGGAAATGCTCTTTCCTCAACAACCAGTGGCTGAAACCTCGCCCGCCCACCTGGCCCAGTTTGCGTGCCACCGCTTCCAGGCAGCTCGCCAGGGTTTCCTCCCACCCCCTCGTCTCCTGCGCCGCTGCCCCTTCGTGTGGCCTCCCCCAGACCCCATCCCCCTCAGTCTCGCATTGCTTCGGGACATCCTGATGCGGGTCCCCCCACAGGGGAGGGCCAGGGTCCTCTCTCGCCACTGGCCTTGGGCATTGCAAGGCGCAGTCTGGGGTCCCTCAGAGGGAGGGACAGTGGTTCGGGGGACAATGGAATCGTCCTAGCTCACGAGGCCGTGGGGACACCTTTCCCGCCACCTGAGACCGGCCCGTCCGTGGCCCCAGTCCCAGAGCCTGCTGGTGCTGGGCACTGTACCCCCGCAGAACCACCCAGGGCCGGGCGCCGACTCCGCTGGGGCTGGCGGGCCAGCAGGCACTGGCCTCGCCCTGAAGACTGGGGACCGCCTCTCACACGTGGAGTCGCCACAGGTCACCACCTGCACGCAGAGCCACCGCTGGTCTGGCCGCTGACCGCCCTCTGCGCTCTCACCTGCTGTATGGAGTGCTGTGAAGGGGACACACATGCTCCTCACGGCCCCTCTGGGGGCTTAGGGGACCCTGCCCCGCAGAAATGGCCTCCCAGCCCTGGGGCCCGGCCTGCATTCCGCTGGGGTCCTGGTATTCTGCCCCCTGCAGAGAGGACGGCGGACATCAGCCGGCACACATCAGCCGGCACAGGAGAGGCCCTGTGGTGGGGAGCATTTCGGTCTCCTCCCTCCGCTCGCAAGGGGAGGCGGGAGTCCTGTGACGGGGCCCAGGAGACCCCCGCAGGCCCCGCGGGAGGCCCTGGCCTGGTCGGGCTGTCTGCTAAGGGGGGTGCCGCCCCCTCGCCCCTCTCCGCCCCCCACCTCGCACAAGCAGAGCGTCGTGTGACCGTCTCGGGGAGGGGACTCCAGGCAAACGGCCACCGCGTGCAGAAGCCCAAGGCAGGAGTGCACCTGGCTGGCTTGAGGGGCAGAGCAAAGGCCAGTGTGCCCGGAGCTGAGTGACCCTGAGGGAAGGGGACATTCGTGCTGGGTCTCGGAGGATGAGAGTTTGCCAGGCGGAGAAGGGCGTGGGGCCTGGAGATGCAGAGGGACTTGGTGTGTCCAGTGGGACCGGGCGCTTTTACGTGTTCTCCTCTCACGGGGAAGAAGCAGGAACAGCTGGGAACTGCCAATAAAGGAAGAAAAATCTACCATATAAACGTCACATCACATGATCGAAACCGTGTGGCCTCAGGTCACCACAGACAAACCGGCCAGGGGACTAGAGCAGGGAAGCCAGAACCAGGCCAGGGACGGGGACCGTGCTCGGGTGGCTTCTCAAGCGAGTGGGGAGGAGATGAGGTTCCTGGGCAGTGGCTTTGGGACACATGGACAGCCACACGGCCAAAGGTAGGCTCGGTCCACTGCTCACAGCAGGCGCCAGGTGGATCCGAGAGGACACCACGCCCGTGCTAGGGAAATCGTGGGTGACTCTCTTTACGACCTAGGACGGAGGGAAGCGTCTGCAGCGGTGGCTCCACATCCAGAAGCAGCCACCCAAAGACAAATCCGCCTACAGAAAACGAAAACGTCTGTGTGACGAAACACGCCGTGAGCACGGCAAACACGCACCGAGCACCGGCGGCGAACGTCACAGTCACAGGACCAACATCCGTGATGCACGAGAAGCTCCTGACAGCGAAGAGAGAGCCCCACCGTCTGCAGGACGGCGGGAGAGACGCGTCAGCGCCCGGCCCACCAGAGAAGGACCCGCGACGTCCCCTGCGCGCACCGCAAGGCGCCCGCTCGCTCGTGCAGAACCAGCGAGCCTCGAAACAGCATCGAGGTCCCTTTCTCGCTGGTCCGATGGGCAGAAACCCACAGATTTAGCAACGTGCCTGTCGCAGGCTCTGGGGTACCCCACGCCCCTTGACACCAGGCGGGACTGCGGAACGGTGCCGGTGCTGGGGCAACGAGGACCCTGTCCCCAGGCCACCGATCCCCGCACCGTAAATCTCCGCCAGGACCCGGGGGACACGCACGCGTGGGCACGTGCAGTGACCGTTCACCGTGGCTGTCCACGGGGACGGCAGGGACGGGAACCCCGCGGATGCCCGTGGGAGGAGGGCAGTCAGCGGAACGCTGGAGCCTCCCCGGGGCGCGGGGCGGCCGTGGGCAGGCGCTGGGGACGATGTGCAGTGACGCCAGCGCCGTGCACACCAAGTAGGGCCAGGGTGTGTTTGGAGGGGGCTGCGGGAAGGGTTTGCAGGGGACATGGCTGTGCTTCTGACATGTGCTTCTAAAAGAACCAACATAAGGACAACGGCCAAACCCCGAGAAGCGGCTGCCGGGGGGGCAGGGGTGGGGCGGGCGGGGTGGGCGCGAACCCCAGGGAAGGGCAGGGGACGGGAGTGGGAGACCGGCCGCTGTGGGCCGCCCCCGGGGCCGGTTCCTCTCACCCTGGGCCGGGCGGACGCTTTGGGATCGCTCCAGCTCAGACGCGGAAAGGAGCGAGGATCCTGACCGCAGATCCGCCTGGGGACTCGGAGGCTTCACGGCGCCTTTGAACAGCGGCGTCTTCAGCGTGGACTCAGTGAGACGCATCTGGGGACAGACAGGTTCTCTTCAAAAGTTCTGAGACCGAGGACGAGCAGAGACGAACCGAGGAGAGCTTCTGCTCCTGGGTGCACACGGGGTGTTGGGGTGGGGGGCGAGGCTCTCTCCACACCCTCGTTCTGCATTCCCCTCCCAGGCGGGGCGCACAGGGGACAGGAAGTGGGACAGCTCCAGGGCTCAGCCTGGCGGCTGAGGGGCCGGGGGCCGGGGCGTCCAGCCTGAGGCTCCGGCCTGAGTCTCCGGCCTGGCTCTGCGGCCCTTTCACAGCCTCTGGGTGCAGCGAGCAAGGGTACACGGACACACGGGGTGTCGCGCAGGAGCGGGAACAACCTCCTGTGCTTCAGGCCCCGGCGCCCTGCAGGCGAGACCCTCGGGCTGGTCCTCACTGCTGACCCAGACCCTGCCCGGGCCGACCCAGCCCATGGGGCACCGCCCGGGGGCAGAAGTGGGAGCAGGGGACCCACAAGGGGCTGGGGCTGGGCAGCAGCGGAGGGAGCCAGGCTGCGGGGAGGGGTCAGGAGCTTGGTGGGGGACAGCAGGGAGGAGGGGACAGCAGGGAGGGGGAAACACCTGGGTGAGCCGCCCCGGTGTGTGTTGAGGCTCCCGATCACAACATCCTCCCATTTTCCAGCTGCGGAATGGGGGGTGGGCAGGGGCGGGGGCGGGGGCTGACTCGGCCAGGCTGTGTAACTGGGGAGCCCCCAAGGGGCACGAGTCTGGCCTGTGCTCTGGGAGCCGAGAGTGTGTAGATCACACCCTGTGTTTGCAGATCCCCCAACCCGGCCTGGACACCAGGGGTCCCCCGGCTCGGGGCCAGCTGCAACCCCACTTGCTGGGTGACCATGGGGACGGCCTGTCCCTGGGAACCCCCCGCCCCCGTTGCAGGTCTAAGCTGACAGATTCCGGGCACGGAACTCGGCGGGAGGGGCCGGCCAGCTCGTCCCAGACACGCAGACACTTCCCTCAGCTCGGCACTGAAGGGCAGAGCTGATGACAGGTGCCAGCGCCCCCCGACCGCCTGTCACTGGAAACCAGCTGCCTCCTGTCAGCAGCCTTCAGCCCGCAGCCCGGCTGCCGGAGCTCGCGTCCAGCCCAGCCCCCACCCGCAGGCCCGCTGCCCAGCTCCAGGCAGAGCCCAGCGGGCCCCAGGCCGCCAGAGTGTGCTCCGGGCTCCAGCTGGGCCCCGGGGGTCTGGGGTGGACAAGGTCCCTCTGGGAGGTGGGGGGTGGGCTCAGGAGAGGGGTGAGTAACCCAGGCTGCTGGGCGGTGCGGGCAGGGGGGCTCCCGAGAAGCGGCTGGTGACTGGGCGCCGAGGTGCGGACAGGCGTGTCGGGCTGGCTGGAGGCCGGGGGCCGGGCTGGGAGGCGGACTCGAGCAGGAAACTCCTGGACACAGTCCTGGGCTCAGGGCTCAGACGGCCCCACCCTGGTCACGGGTCCCCGAGGGTCCGGCCGGGTGGAGCCCCACCGATGCTGGTTCAGAGCCATGTGAGCAGGAGGGCTGAGCGGGGACCTGGAGCGGGGCTCAGCTGGGCTGTCCCCCGGCCCCGCGTGGGGGAGCTGAGGGCACCCGTGCACCGTGGGAGGAGACGACACCTCTCACCTCCCAGCCCGAGCTCTGGCTCGCAGCTTCCTGCTGTTACGAGCACGGAAAGCGAGAGCGGGCGGACGAGGCCACCGCGTCCGCCTGCCACACAGCTGCGGCCGGGTCACGGGGCCGGTCAGGCCGCGCTCCACGGAAGCCGAGGGAGGGGCCTTCCCAGCGGCGAGTTGAGAAGCGGCAGTTCCTTCCGGACGCTCGGTAGCAATGCCGATGTCCTGCGCCTCCTTCGTGACCCCCGCATTTCATTTTGTGCGCCCGACAGTATTCTGGGAAGGGCGGGAGTCCCCCTGGCCCCCAGGGCCCAGGGCGCGGAGGGTCATGAACCTCTGACTGGCAGGCGGGAAGAAGATGGTCCATGGGGACAGAGCGGGCAGAGGGCGAGTCACAAGGAGGAGCCGAGCGTCGGGGCGGAGGCCACGCCTTTGTCCGCCCCCAGGGCGGCTGGCTGTCCAGCGTCCAGCAGAGGGGCTGTTTTTAGCGCTGCCCTAGGCGGGCCAGGCTGGGCCCGGCAGGCACCGTGACCTTGTCAGGGCTCACGAGGCCCACTGCGGGGGGAGGGCAGGCCGCAGCTAGGCCTGGAGGGGCGGTAGGGGCAGGGGCTGGCCTGCCTGACTCTAGGGTGGACACTCCATTAACCCTGCCCTCACCTGCCCTCCCAGAGCCGGTCCCCAGAAGCCAGCCTCATGGGGTGCGTGCCATAGCCTGTGGGGGACGGTTACACATTTACTATCTCCACAGGCTGGGGCACAGGTGGGATGCAGGGCCCCTGCGGCCCAAGGGCACAAGCCGGGCTCTTCCCTGCCCGCCCGTGACCGCTGCAGCCCGGCCCTCTCCCAGCACCCCCTGCCCCGTCAGCCTGAGGCTTTGCGGCTGGAGGGGACTGGCCAGTGGGCTCACTGCTCAGAGTCTGGACGGTGAGGAGGCGTCTGGGAGAGCAAACGAACAGGAGCTCAGGGGACGGGCCGGGGCCACAGGGCTCCCCTGCGCCCAGGGGTGGCTTCCCACGTGCGGTGTCTTAGAGCGGACTTGGCGACCGCTTCCGGGGTGTGAATGGACAGGCCAGAGCGATGACCGTGGACCTGCTGGTCGGGTGCAGGAGGCCCCCTCCGGATGCCCGAGTCCAGTGGGTGATGCCGCCAGGTGGGGCACGCCGCCTCGTGACCCACACGCCACCCTTTCCGGCGGCTCCTCGCTCGCAAAGGACGTGCACATCTCTCCTGTGGGGACCACGGCCGCGCTGAGATGTCGGTGGCCTTACAGAGAACAGGCAGCCGAGCCTGCCCGGCGTCCGCCTGCTCCGAGGCCGACAGGCCCTGCTCGCCTAGCCGCTCACGTGTGGGGTCATGCGCAGAGGCCCAGCTCTGTTACCTCCGGGCTGCGTGACGCCGGGCAGGTCGTGACCCCTCTGGGGCTCAGCGTCCTCTCCTGTGTCCCACTGAGCGGAGAGCAGAGCGAGCCTGGAGGACATTGGGGACGTCGTAGGCACACGGCCTGCACGCAGGGCACCTGGTCTCAGGTGGCACACAGTGCCCTCCTCTGCACAAGCCCAGGGCCCTGGTGGGAGGGCTGGCACAGCGGAGTCCTGCGGGCCCAGAGCCACCTCCGGACAGTGGCCACGGCGGGCGGGACAGCCCGGGGTCAAGCGTGCCCGTGGGGACGGCTCTGGCCCCTGTAAGGCTCCACATCTGTTCCAAGTGTGAAGAGTCCCGTTAGCCCGCCCCGTGCTTCCTTCTCCGGCCACTGACCAAAGGCCCCCTCCCCCTCGGGCCCGCCCTGTGACCTCCGTGTCCCCACTGTTAAGGGCGATTGGCGTGAACTGTGCAGGGGGACAGGCCCACCCATGGGCGGTCAGCCGGTGGGGTCACGGTCCCCGAGGCGCAGTGAGAGGCCACTCATCCTTGCCCTTCCTGCAGGCCCCGTCCGGGGTGACACCCCGAGCCAAGACGAAGGCGTGAGCTTGCGGCGTCCCCAGCAATCCCAGAGGATCGGGGAACGGGGGCCTTGGAGGACTCGCTCAGGGCTGGTGGCCGGCACCCAGGGACACCAGGACTGGTCTCACCTTTCCTTTAAGGGACCTGTTTGCTCGAGGCACTTCCAGGAGCTTGAGCGCCCCCTGCTGTGGCAGTCAGGAGGAGTCGGTACCCCCCATCCTGAACCCCCATCCAGCCCCCAGCCCCGCCTCCGCTCCCAGGAAGGACTTGGGCACCGAGGAAGACCCCGTGGGTCTGCAAGGCGGAGGTGCAGGGACGTGGGCGTCTGCCGGAGGAGCCGTCCTCCGGGACCTGGGCCCCAGCCCTCCTCACAGCCCAGCCCAGGACCCAGGACTTTGGCCTTGACTCAGAGCTGCTCCCCTGGGCCTGAGGGTCCAGCAGCGGGGCTGGCGCCAGGGGCCCCGAGTCCCCGGTCCGCTGACATGCTGCCCCAGCCAGGCTCAGACCTCTGCAGGACAAACGGGAGGATCTGGGACAAGCAGGGGTTGCTCAGCATGGGCGGAGCACGGCGTGTCCCATCTGAGGCTCGAGGTCCCCGGGGGAGGCTGCTAGGACACGGTGGCCACAGCGCACGTTGCTGAGGAACCAGCATGCAGGCCGAAGCGCAGTCACCGGGTGGGAACTGGCTCCTGAGGCGCTCCGCTGTGTGAGCCGACGGGGCGGCCGGGGCGTGAGCAGGACTGCTAGTCCCCCCGGGGCCTCCCGTCGGACACTGGACACCGGCAAGCTCATCGAAGGCTGCGAACAAGTGATCTGTAAATAACGGGCAGGCGGCCTTTCTCCAGGGCTGGCCCCAGCCCGCCCCTCACCCGCCCGCCACTCCAGGACCCCAAGTACAGCCTGGCCCGTCCCTCCGACCTCCCTGTGGACATGCGGACGGCAGTGCGTCACCAGACACCGTGTGGGAGGGCGGGTGGCACGCGCCTGCTCCAGGCACAGGCCAGAGGCTCTTCTCCATGACAAGCCCCTCGTCAGGCGTCAGCTGCTCCCCGAGGAGTCACCACCGCGGCCAGCGCCATCTGGTCTGAGGGGGGTGCCCTGGCACTGTGGCCTCTTCCCCGTCTGCTGCTGCAGCCCGGCCACCCACCCAACCCTCCCGTGGCAGAGGGGACACTAAGGGGTGCAGGCCAGCCCCTGCCCCCTCTGCACAGCCTCTGGGGAACCTGGGGATCCCAACCTGGAGGCACAGGTCGGGGAGAAGATCTGGAGCTGCGCCTCTGCCCGGGGGGCCTGCACCCCGGCCGGCCCGACACAAGTCCTGGCCACACGCGGAGGACCCAGTCTGCTTGCTCGTGGCCCCCGCTTCTCGATGTGGGGCATGGGGGGCAGAGGACCCCTTGGCGCCAGAGCCTCACCCGCGAAGCTGGGAAGTAGCCTCAGAGGACACACAGGCTTCAGGGGTGTCGCTCTGAGCTGTGCTGCCCGACACATGTGAGCGCCCCCTCAACGCCAGCGTCACCCCCTTTCCACACCGCCAGCGCCCTCCAGATGATTCCTCTTTGCCTTTCCCCTGCGTCCTTATCCGGCTTGGACTGTGAGGGGCGGTGGGCGTGGCTTAGAGAAGGCGGTGGGGGTGGGGGGGCCGCTCAGACCGACGGCCGCCCGGAGCCCCTTCTCCTGGTCCTCGCTCGCTTGCCCTTTTCTGACAGGGCTCAGCACACGTCCCCTGGGCTCGCTGCTCCTTCCCGGGGCCCTCCTCGGTGGCCCCGGGGGCCTTAGCGTCTGTGGTGTGCCTTGTGTGGGTCCAGGCAGGTTGAGCACACGCTGACCTCAGACCTGGGGCCTGGCCCTCACTGGGGGGCTTCAGCCTCCAAGGTGAAACGGCTCGTCTACCGAAGCCCCTGCCCCTCCCCAGCCACCCCAGCCCAGCCCTCGCCCCGACCTGAGCGGGCCCTGGGAGGTGCCCGCTGGCTCCGGCTGGAGGCTCAGGTCCGGCAGCACCTGCTTGGCTGTAGCTCCCTGACGGGCGTCGGGAGGCGAGGCCCTGAGTCTCTGGGCGCCCCCTTTCGCAGCCCCAGTGCCTGCCCCCGGGTCGGCGTCACAGCCCCGGGCACCTGCTGCCCCACTGGCCGAGGGCTCGGGGGTGTCGCTTCTGTGCCGTCTGCCCCACGGCCTACCCGGGTGCTGCTGCACAGGGCCTGCGCGTTGGCCCTGCCAGCCCCACCCCCACCCAGCTGCCCGTGGGTCGTAGGGACTAGAGGTGGCTCCTCGGGCTCAGGCCTGCCATCCTGCCGCAGTCCAAGGCTTCGTGGCCCAGGGATGGCCCGCCTCTGTCTGCTGACTTCCTCCCTGAGTCATATGTGGAACTCGCAGCCTCCGTCTGCCCTCCCCCACCCCCCAGACAGTACTCCTGTCCTGCTGTGGCCTGGCCTTGCTGGTTCTGGGGCCTGCCCTGCTGTCCAGCTCCCTGGACCCACGCCCGCTGGGGGTGGGTAGGCTGGCAGCGGCTGCGCAGGAGCCTGGAGACCCAGGCTTTTCCCAGGCCCCTCGGCCAGGCTGCTGGGGAGCAGACAGCTGCCTCCTGCCAGCCCAGCCCAGCCCAGAGCGTCCGGGCCATCGTCGGTTCTCCAGTCCAGGAGGTCACCTCCACAGGCCACTTCCCACGCCCTCGCTCGGCCTCCATTCCAAGCTGGGCCCTTCACAGCCCTAGAGAGAGGAACCCACGCCTCACCGGCCGGCTGTGAGGGGGCCCTCTGCCCAGCGGGCCTGTGTCACAGGAAGCCCAGGCCCCTGGGGTCGCATGACAAAGGTCCTCCTGACGTGTACTCCCGGAACACACGCCCTGAAGAGCCGGCGCCTGGGATGGCTCGGAGAGGGAGGGCGGGCAGCCCGTGTCCTGCCCGGGGCCGGGGTCAGATGGCCACTCAGGTGTCACGATAAACGTGGCTTTCTCTTGTCCTCTCAGGCTGGTGAGGCCTGGGACATAAACGCACACGTGTGCGTGTAAATTATGCATGCAAATTACGTCCCACAGCCTGCATCGATTGGTCGTGCATTATACATACACGATTTATGCATAAATTATGCATCGTGTTTGTATATAAATACATAGTGTTTTATCCACATTTAGGCTTCGTGTATCTATACACTGATATGCTGCTTTCTCGCTTTCTGTTTTCGCTTAATCATTTATGCTGCAAGTCTCTCCCTCCGGGACGCATGGATCTGCCCGATTCTCTTAGCTGGCTCGGGGATGGCCGGTGAGTTATCCACCCGCTCCGCCTCCGCTGGGGCCTTGGTTCACGTCCGGCTCTTCCCGAGGGGACACAGCGTGGCAGCGGACACAGGCTCCTCCCCTCCCACCTATGAACACGAGAACTTAGCAGCTTCCTCGGAGTCAGCCGCCCTTGCAGGCCCAGGGTGAGCGAGGCAGTGAGGCAGGTGCGGTGTCTCCGGCGTGCGGGTGAGCTCTGCCCCCCGACACGTCGTGTCAGATGTTCATATCGGAAATCTAGTCACCGCACAGGCGCCCCGGGGCACGGCTGAGGCGGGCTTCCCCGGGGGTGCGGGTGAGGATGGGTGAGGATGGGGCCCAGAGGCCTGGGGGGCGGGGTGCCGGAGGTGCCCTACCGACTTCTACGTGGGGCAGACTCCTCTGCCGTCCACCCAGACCCGAGGCCGAGTCCTCAGCGTGGGCGTGAGAGACGGCCGCACCCGAGCCTGCAGGACTGAAGCCGTCGAAAGCTCCACGACCGCTGTCCAGCGGCCACTTAGGTATTCAAGGCGAGCTCCATTAACGCCAAGCGAAGGACCTTCTGCCCAGGGAAGAGGAGCTGACCAGGGCAAGGGCGGCTCCGGCTTCGAAGCACCAGACGGAAAAGCGCCAACGAGAAGGACGAGGAGCGAGGGTCCAGCGCAGCCGCACCCCCTTTCCCCGCGGGCCCGGCTGGTGCGGGGCGGAGCCGGGTGGCTGTGTGGCGGCCACGGGCGCCGGGAGGGCCGGGGCAAGCAGCTCGCGGAGCCTCAGGGGTCCCCCCAATTCCAGCTGCACAGAGAGTATGCACTTGACACCATCACACTGCTGCCACCAGATGCCACCTGCAGACAACTTGGCGCGTGGCGCAGAAAATATTCCAGAAGGCACATGCACCCGGTGCGTAAGCCAACTCCCGGGATCCCGGCCGGCCACGAGGGGACAGCTCCGAACGACAGCTGTCTCTGCGTCCTCCCAGCACCGTCCCCAGCCACCACGCCAGCAAAGGGCGGTCTCCATCCGTCGCCCTTCGGGGTTCTGGGAGTTCCGAGCGTGGCTGGGCTTCCAAGAGGCAGGGTTCCCATCTCGCTGGGCCGGACGCGTGAGCAGGGCCTCTGAGGGTGCTGGGGCGCGGGCAGAGCTGTGAGCTGGGGCGGGCCGGGCGGAGGGCGGGAAGCCTGTGCTGATTCGCACCAAGGCGGGGGACGGGCGAAGGTGTCGAGAGAAGGTTTCTGCTTGAGTAGCTGCCCATTGGCTTTCTGTGGAACTGGCAGCGGTGTAGGGCGTGGTGAGTAAGGGCGCAGACACTTCCTCGCACCCTCCCCCGGCTCTCCATGCCCCGCCCCCCAACACTTCCTTTGCCTGCCAGCTCTCACGCCCTCGGGACCGATGTGACAGCAGGCTTCGGCACATGCCAACACTTGCCGGGCGTTGGAGGTGCTGCCCGCTCCGAGCCCAGGCAGACACTCCTCACTCATGGGAGCCCGCACAGGTCGCCTGGGCACTAGGTGTCTGGGGACCCCGCCCCTAGTGAGGGCGGGGGGAGTTCTGTATCCCCGAGGCCCACAGAGCCCCACATAGGGTGCGGGCTCAGCAGGAGGCCCCTGGCCGATCCCCGGCCACCAGCCTCACCCCTGCCTTCCTCAGTCACCCTCCTGATCCACGCCCACGCCCGCTGTGCACACCACGCCTGGCCCTCCATCCCCCCGACCTGTGTGCTGGGGTCTAGGTGTCTCTGCACCATGCTGGCCTCTGGTCAACGGTCAGACAACCCAAGAGCCCAGCTCCTCCTCGGAGGCCTCCGCGAAGGAAAATGAGATGACCTGGCACCGTGGACGGACATGGGGGCCGTGGACGGATGAGGCCGGGTGTGGGGAGCCCATGAAGGAACCGGCTCCAGTGAACACGGTGCCTTCACCCCCAGCCTCTGTCCTTAGACACCCTGACTCCCGGGACCACAGCGGGACCCCCGAGGGGCGGACGGACAGAGGACAGCTCCCTCTGGCAGGCACGTGGCCCAGCGTGGCTCGCCGGCCGCTCCGGGCATGGCGCTGTCTCCCCGGCGACCAGGACGCGGCGTTCTCGGTCGGCGCCACTGTGACGTGGCCAGCCCTCGCCTCGGGGCCGTCGGCCGAACGAGGTCGACGCCGCTCTTCTGACCCAGGCCGTTTCGTCGCTGGCACCTGTCAAAACCGCTTCCCCGACTTGCACCCCCCTCCGCACCCCTCGGGGAGAAGCCTCGGCCCCGTCCCTCCTCCCCGGAGCCGCAGTCCTCCCGTCGAGAGCGGCCGCCCCGGCCGCCTGTGACCGCAGGAGACGCCACCACGTTCGTCCAGGAGCGTCCAGCCCTCGTGACCGTGGCGCCGTCATCCCGTCGGCCCAGCCCCCTGCTCGTGATGTTCGTCGTCCCAGCTCCCGAGCGAGGGGCGAGGAGGCCGTTCCAGCCACTGCACACTCAGGCCCCTTATCACACGTTCCAGCAGGTCTTAGACAGTCCTCCTTCCGGACTGGGACTCCGCATTCGTTTGTCCGTCATTTCGGAGCCACGTCCCGTTCCGCAGCTTCTCCCTTAACTTCGGCCTGGCGTCCTTCGCCTTCCCGAATTAAGAGGTGCCATCACATTTATGCCCAAAAAACCTTTCCGGCCTCGTTATGGAAAGACGCTCCCTGCCACCGTTATGTCACGTGACATCGCTTTCATGAGTTTTTAACACGTACACATCTTTCATCCGTTTGAAATCCGTTTCTGTGAGGTGGCAAACATTTTCTTTACCTCTCTGGCCATAAAATATAGTCAATAAGCACAGTGAAAACATTTTCATCTCGGTCATCATTTCAAGAACTCAGATGGCGGTAACGGGCAGGCGTCCCCTGCTCCCTGGTTGGCCTGTGTGACCAAGGCTGGTGTCACCCAGGCGGGAGGCCACGTGCTCGCGCGCCGCCGATGCTGCCCGCCAGGCTTCCGTCGACACACGCTTTAGACCCGGCAAGGCCACCTCCCAACACCTGTCTCCACAGACCCTCGCACAAGAAATGCAGAGATGCGCAGTGCCGCGTAATCTTTCATACTAAGCAAGTGGAACGGAGCCAAGAGTCCATCAGACGAAGTGGGTTAAGTAAAGCGCCACAGCCCTCGGAGCGGGCGGAGCTGCATGAGGCACGCGGGTGTGTCTGCGGCATCCTCTGGAGTGTGCATGCAAACACACGCACCTAGACATCACGCAAACGTCTTCCGTATGTTGTATAAATATATATGAGTTGCATCTATGTTTATCCACACGAAAAATTATCCAAGATCATTTCTGTGCACAAGTGCAAACAGGACGTGCCGGAATAGTGCTAACAGTCTAATCGCATTCCCGAAACAGTCATCCCCACACGGCCAGGGCGCGGAGGGCAGGAGGGGACACACCAGACCCGTCTCTGTGGCCGCGAGGTTCCCCGTGACCCCCGCTTTCCCCCTCACGCTTTCTGGATTGGAGATTTGTTAAAAACTGCGAAGAACAGTATTTCCCTCTCCGTGAAAGCGGCACAGCCATCCGCGGAGGAGCTTTTCCGTTCTGCCTGGAGCGATGAGCTGTGACGGACACCCATAACGGGGCTTTTCTCCTCCGAGAGCATCACAAATTTAGCCAATTAAATCCAATGTTACATGGAGAGGGCAACTCGTCATGACTAAGTGTGGCTTTTTAAAGGTATGTTTGTTTGGTTTAACATTTAAAAACTAAGATTAAACTAAAAAAATTTTTAATTATATCCGTAGATGATAAAAATGCATCTGACAAAAGCCGACATTCATTTCTGATAAAAACTCTGAGTAAATTAGTAATAACAAAAAAGTATTTTTGACCGGATACAGGGTATCGATGAAAACTCACCGTTAACACCATTCTAAGCCATGAAAATTGGATGTTTTTTCTCCAAGATCAGAAACAAGGCAGGGACGAATGCTCAACATTGTTCGGAAGACCTAGTCAGTGTATAAGTCACAAAAGACAAATGAAAGGGAGCTGGACGGGAAAAGAAGTTCAAATGTCTTTAGATAACCTAGTCGTCTGTGTAGAAAAACTCAGTGGCATTGACAGAAACCTTACCAGAGCTCACGCTTGAGTCGAGTGGAGTTACAGGGCACGAAATCAACACATCGAAGCAAGCTGGAAACAAACAATGAGAAGTTAGAACTTAAAGAACATCATTTGCGACAGCATAAAAAAAGAGGAACATTTAAAGACAACCTGACCGTGTACAAAACCTGTATTCTGAAAACCGCAAAACATCGCTGAGAGAAATTAACTGAACAAGGGAGAAACACGCCCCGTTCACGGACCGGAGGACTCGGTGGCTCCAGCGATCAGCTCTCCTCATTCTGATGTGCACCGCCAGTGCGGCCCCGATCGGAGCCCCCGGCCGGGTCTTTTGACGACAATGACAAGCCAATTCTAAAATTCATGTGCAAACGTCCAGGACCTGGAATGGCAGAAACAGCTTTTGAAAGAACAGAGTCAGAGAACTAACGCTTGCGGTTCCCGGACCTCGGAGGCTAAGGTCGCAAGGCCGTGAGTCGCCGGCATACGGGCAGGCGGGTAGATCGAGGAAACAGGACAGTGTCCAGAGACAGAACCGTATGTATTTGAACAACGGGCTTGTGGCAAAGGTGCAGAGACAATTTAGTGGCGAAAGGAGACTTTTCGAAAACAATCCTGGTTCTCCATTCGAAAGAAATCTACACCGGGCAGGACGGGCAGGGGAGAGGCTCGCCAAGGGCACGAGGAGACTCTCGGTGGTGAGCAGTATGTCCATTATCTGGATTGTGGTGAAGATTATACAAGTGTCGAAAAATTATCAGTTGTACCCTTCAAATAAGTGCGGTTTATTGTATGTCAGAAAGTGCCTTTAAGACGCCATGCGGTCTGTCCTCCATTTGTCCTCTGACAGCCCCTGGGAGTCTGTCTCTTGCCCCGGCCACGGTGACCAAAGACGCTGTGTTTCAGCAGCGCCCGCGCCTCGGGGCCTTTGCACATGCTGCTCGCAGAGCCCGGCGCTTCCTCCCGGGACATGGCTCCCCCTCTCGGCCCCGAAACCTCCTCAGGGCTTGGCTCAGTGCGACCTCTCCGAGGGTTTCTGAGCGCTTCATTCAAAATCGACACTCTCCACCTCCCCCAACACACACATGCGCACACGCGCACATAGTCACACACACGCACACACACGTACACTCACACTCACTTGTCACTCACACACAGTCACACTCGTACCTGCATACACCCGCACGGACGCACCAGCACACACATGCTGCAGCGCACACACGTGCGCACCACGGACACTGCGTGCACCACGCACGCACGCACGCAGTCCACGCCTGCGTTACGCTCTGCGCGCACGTGTCACTCCACGCAGTCACGCATCGTGCATGCGCATACCTGGACAATGCTGGCACACGCACACGTGTACGTACTCACGTGCGGACGCACATGCGCCACCACACGCTCTCCGCACCGCGCCTGCATGGCAGCACACACACATGCACATGCGCTTTACACACATTACTTTTGGAACCTGCGTGCACCACACACACACACAGTCACACCTGCATTATTACTGCTCACACCTGCGCCCACACATGTCACTCACACAGTCACACTCGTGCATGCACATACTGGTGCCTTTACACATGTACATACTCTGTGCACAGACACACATGCATCACACACACACTCTCACACACGCACACACACACACAGGCTGACGTATTAGTTTCACGAGGCCAGGCCCTTCTGTGCCTTCTGTTCCCTGCTGCATTCCCAAACCTTGGAACGGGGCTTGTCACTTTTTGGATACTCACTACACGTGTGTTACATAAATAAACAAAATAACCAACTGAGTGCTTCTCAGTTAGGATCTCTAAGATACGTCTGTGCGTCTGTGCGCAGGGGGTGTCACACCACTGTGTTCACAAGGAAGAAACCGATTTTCTCACATCGACCTTTCTCCTCGCGTGCTCGGGCCCGAGGAAGCTTCTCCTGGGCTCGGCTGCACGATGCCCAGTGGTCCTCTCCCTCGGTGGCCTCAGGGCGACGGGCACAGGACACCCTGTCAACGGCTCAGACGTGCTTGCACCCGCAGCAGCCCCAGTCCGTGCCCGGGGCCCCGAGCATAGGTGCCACCTTCCCGTGTGTGACCCGGAGGCTGACCCCACCGTCACCCGTCCTGCCTCGCTCGCCCACAGCTGTCCGGGCGGAAACGCGGGAGGCGAGAAGAAAGGGGGCGACTTCTCATGATTTCCGGCTCCACTGATTTTTTAAAAAAACTTAGGCAGAAAATTTAACAAAGCAGAAAATTCCTCTGGCTTGATGCATTTTGAGTCAAACTAGAGTCTCTTTCTATACTCTGAACATTAGCAGGAGGGGGGAAAAATCTAGACAAAATAATTCCTATCATAAAGTAAAAATCTGCATCCCTAATTTTTATGTCAGTTTTGGTTCATGCCAGAATGGAACCTTAAAACGAGCCATAGAAAGGTGTCCAAGACACAGGAAGGAAATCGAGCAGGAGTAGAGAGACCCGTTCCGCGAAACGAATCGAACGTCCATGAAGGAACGTCCACGCGCAATGTCCACGCCACCCACTGTTCGCCGCAGTTACCAGATGAGGGCGTCGTCGTGGGGACGGGCGCTTTTTTACGGTACGTACTTCTGTGAAGTCTGAACGTGTTTCCTCAAGTTTACATTGATCATCTCTAAATAATAACAGTGTTGGAGAATAATAACAGACATGGAGAAAGGAAATGTTAGCGATTATTCTGACCCTTCTAAATATTCCAAGTAGGCAACTTATACGAATCAGCTGAGAATAAGAAGATTCTGTGTTGGTCCCCAAAACCTCTTTGTTATTTTAAGAATGCTTAAAAAATCAGTAGTGAAGTCATCTCAGTTTCCCATAAATGCCCCATTTGGTGCGCATGCTTTTCCTCTTGGCAAACACGGGTTTGCACTTGGCTGGCAGCGGACACACGTGTGTGTAAAAGATAAGCTTGGGATCAGGAAGAAGGCCTGTTCCCCGTCCGCTGGGAGCCCACGAGGACAGAGCGCCTGCAGCGACCTCAGCCGTGGCCACCTCCCGCGGCAGGAGTGTCTGCTTAGTGGAAATTGTCCTCGTCAGCCACGCCTGTCCCCGGGGAGCAGGGCCCACAAGGCCATGGGGCGATGGGAATTCCTGGAAGCCCCTGGCCCCACACGTTCATGGCAGGGACGCTCAGCATCCTACCCTGGAGCCTCACTTGGGCAAACGCCAGGACACTACCCCAGGAGGCCTAGGACGTTCAGCTGCCAGAGGTCCATTTGCTCGGTTCCCTGAGGTTTGATGACCCAGGGAGGCCTTGCGAAGCCATGGGCGCTGCCCCAACACTACCGCAAGAATGTGGCCAGTTCAGGACAGCGGCGGGCACTCGCCCGGTCCCTGTCGGCCAGCTGGACTCTGTGGAGCAGCGTGGGCTTATCCTTTCGAGGTCCCATAACCTGGGCAAAGTCAGGTTTCTGTCCCTATTACCTACCTAACTTTACATTTATGTTAAAACAAAAAGTTCCCAAACAACGCATAGCTCCCACCGTTTGTGGAATGAAGTCAGAATTCCTCAGTCTGGTGCGCTTGTTTTCAGCCTTACTTGCCCCTGTCCCCAGGCCCTGCCCTCCGGCCTGGCCCTCCTGGTGCCCTATGGGCTGGTGTCAAACCTTGGCTACAAATGGCCCTGTACTCAACCCTTCCCCAGCTGTGTGTCACGCCACCTAAGGTGACCCCCCGTGAGGCTCACACCCGTGCATATTCCCCTCCCCTTGAGTGTGGCCAAAACTGTGACTTGCTTCTGGCCTCTGCGGTATGGCACAGGATGGGCTTGTTACTTCTGTGACTGCAGTCTTACACAACCACAGCGGGAGACTCTCCTACGGGCCTCGAAGAAGCAGCTGCCACATGTCCTCCAGCCACAAGGGAACGAGTCCGCTGATCGCCTGGGAGAGGAACTTCTGCAGTCTGGGCCTCCAGGTGAGACCCTAGCCCCGCCCATACCTGGGCTAAGGTGAGGCCCCAGCCCCATCTACACCTCGGCTCCCACCGGGGAGGCCCCGAGCAGAGGATCCAGCCGAGCTGGGCCTGGACTCCCGACCCGCAGGAACTGCGGGTAATTAGCGGGCTGTTCCAAGCTGCGAGTGGGTGGTAGTTTGCCACGCAGCACAGGAGACCAACCTACTGCCATCCGCTCATCCGGCCGTCGGCACGCAGCCCGCCCCGCAAGAAACAACTCATTATTTCATGCACAATTAACAGCATAATTTTCTCTTAATAACCCAGGTGAGCACACGCTCCCCTCCCCCACCAATGCCTCCAGTGCTCGGCCCACTGGGCACCTCGGCAGACCCTGATGGGCTGATGTCCTGTACAAAACAGACTCTCTTACAGGAGGGCAGATCGCGGGAAGGGACAAACTAAATATACTTAAGATGCAAAAAGATGGCTGGTGGTTAGTGCCTGCAAAAAGAGACTGGCCCTTAGCATCCTTTTATGAAAGCTTTTCCACCGGAAAGAGACCCCGCTCCTGATTCTGTGGCAGTCAGACCCCCGAAGCCTACCTGGGTCTCCATGAAGGCAACTTGCATCAGGCAGCCAAGTGTGTGACTTACACAGCATGGACACTGTAGCAGACCCTCTTCGCCGAGTAGAAAAGCTTGTGTTATCTCATGCAGAATTGATAGTGTAACCGAACTTGATTTAATGTGGCGTGATTAAGGGGGGCTGCTACCCAAAACTAACCCAGCCACCAAAACAGAATTTGCTCATGGTCGAATCTTTAAACTTTTAACCAAAACTAAGTGAATGAAGGTACGCAAATAACCAATTCACCGTTTTCACGATTAACTTAGTTATAAAAACAAGCTTCTACCTCAGCCCTGAAAATCAAATGCCCAATTGACTCAATAATGGTGACTTAATAAAGCAGCAGAATAAATCTCGATTTAATAAACAACCCTGTAATCACATTTTAACCACCTGCCACTTGAGACTACAGAAAAAGCTCCATCATCTCCCAGAGCTTCCGCTCAGAGCCGAAGAGACGCCAGGCCTCCGGGCGGACATGTCCACTGACAGCTCGGCCGGGAGGCAGAGGGCGCCCCGGCCACCTGACCCCTCCGAGAGCTCGTCGCTCACCCCCAAGGACAAGGACGGCGGGGTCCCTCACGCAGGACGCAGGATGGAAGAAGAGGGAAGGTGTATGTGTGAAGGGGGCAGTGGCTGTGGCGACCCTCCTGGCCGTCCCCAAAGTCTCTCCCCGGCCACCGAGTCGCCTTCCACATCCCAGGTGCCCAGGGCCTCGGGATGCCATGAGGTCTGTCCCCCGGCCAGCGCCCTTTCGAAAGTGAAATCGGGCGTGGGAGCGATGGTTCCAGGACGACAGACACACACAGGTGGCCTCGGCGAGGTGGGTGCCTGGCCACCCTTCCCAAGCCACCTGAGAGCCCCGTATCGACGTGTCCTCCCTGGCTCGGTTCCTGTCCCCTGACCACTAGTCCCAGTCGTAGGACAAGCCAGCACCTGGCGGGGACTGTCTCGCTGCTGGGACAGATACAGAAGCACAGGGTGTGGGACGAGGCCACCCGACTGTCAGCCTGGTGGCATCACAGGACTCACTGGGCAGAGGTCCCCCAGAGGAAGGCCAGGACGCCCATTCCCAGG
>NW_024355898.1:0-318 GCF_902729225.1 Pteropus medius | reverse complement strand
CTCTCTCTCTCTCTCTCTCTCTCTCTCTCTCTCTCTGAAGATTAGCGAGGCTTAGTCCCACCCGTGGCACTGGGCTATGATCTGGTTTGAACCACTACATATTTGTTCATGGGACACGCCTGGCCTGCGGACCCCCTTCACTGTGGATTCCTGACCCCACAGACCCTGGAGCAGAGCGGGGAACCGATGTGCTAACGGGCCCTCTGGCCGAGAGCCCTGCCTGGGGAGGTCAGATCTGTTTCCGGGTCACTCTGGGTCTTCTTCCTCCCAGCAAGAAATGCTGGGAACCAAGGTGATAAGTGGTAAGTTGTCAGAGGT
>NW_024355897.1:0-342 GCF_902729225.1 Pteropus medius | reverse complement strand
AGCGAGCCGCCTACCCTTTCGAAACTCCTCGAAGCACAACCTGGTACCTGAGCCCACAGCCCCAGGAGACGTCCTCCCCCCAGTCAGCTCCCCACATGCTCACAGGTAAGCTCCCCTCAAAGTAAGGGAGTGTGACGCTCACCTGCCAGAACACAGAGACTCTGATGTGGGCGTGTTGCCACCATGTGGCGGCAGAGGCCTCACGTGTGCTTCCAACAGCCCCTTCCACACTGGGACCGGGTTTTCATTCTAACTTTATGACATGTAGTTGAAGGAAAAACGTGAAAAGCCACCCGTAAATTCACTACCCTCGTACATCGTGCCTTGGGTCTCGACATTCAC
>NW_024355896.1:0-309 GCF_902729225.1 Pteropus medius | reverse complement strand
GACCCACAGCTGTCTGCAGTGTCTCCCAACTGAACTCTTTCCAGCGGGTGACGGCCGCCATGGACGCAGGGGCCAAAGCATCCCTGGGTACGCTGTCTGTGGGTGGCCCAGAAACCTGTAAGAGCATACAGAGACGAATGAGACGTAGTTTGTACCTCTAGGAGCTCAAAGTGTCAGTGAGTGCTCCTCCAACTTCGGTACCCCAGGCTCCGCAGAAGACCGAGCATCGCCACAGAGCCGCAAGGCCCCGGGAGGGCTGTGCATTTGCCGCAAGTGAGCCTTTTCTCGGAAGTCTGCGATTCTGGCTCA
>NW_024355895.1:0-418 GCF_902729225.1 Pteropus medius | reverse complement strand
GTAGCTTTGGCAAAAAGCTCTCTGGTGACGTCCATTTTGAGCCAGAATCGCAGACTTCCGAGAAAAGGCTCACTTGCGGCAAATGCACAGCCCTCCCGGGGCCTTGGGGCTCTGAGGGCGATGCTCCGTCGTCTGCGGAGACTGGGGTACCGAAGTTGGAGGAGCACTCACTGACACTTTGAGCTCCTAGAGGTCCAAACTACGTCTCATTCGTCTCTGTATGCTCTTGCAGGGTTCAGGGCCACCCACAGACAGCGTACCCAGGGATGCTTTGGCCCCTGCGTCCATGGCCGTCGTCACCCGCAGGAAAGAGTTCAGTTGGGAGACACTGCAGACAGCTGTGGGTCTGAATTCGGCCTCCGTGCCTCAGGAGCTTTGCGATCAGCTCTTTGAGCCTTTCATTTCTTCATTTTGAATG
>NW_024355894.1:0-587 GCF_902729225.1 Pteropus medius | reverse complement strand
CTACATTCCAAAGGGCACAGGGACCCTGGCTCTGTGACCAAGACTATACTCCGCCTCACCCAGCCAGCAACAGCAGCAGCAGCAGATCTGGCTGACCCAGCCCGTGAGCAAAACCCCAGGAACACAGATTTTAAAAACAGGTCTTACCATAGCCTGTACTCTGGGCAGGGGGTCGACTGACTTAGAAGGAAACCAAACGCATCTCAGACCAGAGGCTCCACTGTTAGGAGCCAACCCCATAGTCACGGACGCCGGCTTGCGCTTCGCCTCGCAACCCCGCCAGGGGGCGCGGTGGTTCGTCTTGGGTTTCTGTGCCCGCCTTGTCCTGGGCTAAAAGCGCGTGGGGTTTTGCGTAGCAGATAAAACAAGCAGGCTGGCTCTGGGATGCTCAGCTAGTTTACATGTAACAAAGTACACGTCTTTACCAGGCCCCCGACGCTACCGTTTCGAGTCACAGGATGTCATCTATGCCCAAGAGAAGGCCGGTCACCCTGGCCATGCGGGTTCCAGGGCCTGTGAATGCACCCCCCTCTGAGATGTGAGTAGAGTCAGCTCTGGGAATAGCCACTCAGAAGCCCCTAATAAGT
>NW_024355893.1:0-367 GCF_902729225.1 Pteropus medius | reverse complement strand
AAACCGCTCGCTAAAACCGCGTCACACTCGTCGCCCGGCCGTGGGTGTGACACTGCTGAAGTCACATGTCGATCCCCCCCACACCCCCGCCAAGAAAACCTGCATTTCCTCATATGTTAATTGCATTATCGAGGGTTTTGTTTGGCCCATTAATTCCTTCCCAGATGATTTGCTCCTGGGAAGTTTCCAGCAGATTCTCCCGTGTCTAATAAATCATCTTGGGAAACACCGTGTGTCCTCCGTCACCGGGACTGGAGCCCGCACGCTGGTCCCTGGCAAGGGGCAGAAGCGGCCTCTTCATCACAATTAAACTCGCCGCGGCAACAGCAGAGGGGGCCGGGCCCGCGCGGGGACCAGCGGCTCAGGA
>NW_024355892.1:0-665 GCF_902729225.1 Pteropus medius | reverse complement strand
GACAATTTCTGGGTAAAGTTTTACACAGCATATTGGCGTTTTAATATGTTAACTGATTAGAAAACGTTCAAACACCCTCCGAGATTTCCTATTTCCCTTCACGCTTGAACGTTTTCTCGGCATTTATCACTAGAATCTAACCTCAGCGACGCAAGGATTTAGGTCTGTTTTTGTTCATTACAGTATGTTTGGGGACTCAGCCTGGTGCAGAGTAGTTGCTCAATAAATATTTGTCGAATAATGATTGAAGGATTGAAGATATTTGCAAAGAAGTAAACCCATGGTTTCCATATCTGTGTGAAATTCAAGTATTCACTAGAGAGAACACTGCCATGATGTAGAAACCACAGGAAATTTTGAATCTGATGTCAGCACGTGTGATCTGGGGGTTTCTAGGAATCAGTCATCACGTAGAAAGTGTAGATGTGGACGAGACCATGCATTACCTTATGGAAAACCGCTTCTAACCTAGCTCGGCGTTCTTACCAAGCATTCTTAGGCACCTTTATGCAGAAATTCATGTAAGAAGTCTCCGTTTGTATTTGAAATGGCTGTTAAATGACGTATTTTTTCTTTTCTCTCCCTGTATGTAAGGAAGCGCGTTTTTTCATGAGGTCGATAGAGCACTTGAAGCACATCCTTAACGGACATGTTCAGAACGGTAA
>NW_024355891.1:0-9958 GCF_902729225.1 Pteropus medius | reverse complement strand
CCCATGGACGGAGGGCCAGCATCCCTGGCTACGCTGTCTGTGGGTGGCCGTGAACCCTGCAAGAGGATACAGAGACGAATGAGACGTAGTTTGTACCTCTAGGAGCTCAGTGTCAGTGAGTGCTCCCTCCAACTGCCACCCCAGTACCCCGGCAGAAGACCGAGCATCGCCCACAGAGCCCCAAGGCCCCGGGAGGGCTGTGCATTTGCCGCAAGTGAGCCTTTTCTCGGAAGTCTGCGATTCTGCCTGAAAATGGACGTCACCAGAGAGCTTTTGCCAAAGCTACCATATACATATATATGCATACATATTTCATCTATATGCATATATATGTATATGGTGGATTTTCGAAGGAAACCTGCGTGGACCCCTGGTCTACCACAGAAGACAGGCCGCTCCTAGCACCTCCACAACCCCGCAGTGTGGACACAGGGCGTTCCAGAGCCACAATTCAGCATGATCTCTTTTCATCCCAGAGGCCCCGGGGCTCCTTCCTAAGGCCTCGCCTCCTTCCCGCTTTCCGCAGTGGAAATCAGACTTCAGGACGGAAGCAGACACCTCCCTCGCCCTCACCTTTCTGCCTGGGATGGTCGTGATGGTCCCCGTGGACGCATTAAAAATGAAGAAATGAAAGGCTCAGAGAGCTGATGGCAAAGCTCCTAAGGCACGGAGGCCGAATTCAGACCCACAGCTGTCTGCAGTGTCTCCCAGCTGACCTCCTTCCAGCGGGTGACGGCCCCCATGGACGGAGGGGCCAAAGCATCCCTGGCTACGCTGTCTGTGGGTGGCCGTGAACCCTGCAAGAGGATACAGAGACGAATGGGACGTAGTTTGTACCCCAGGAGCCTCAAAGTGTCAGTGAGTGCTCCTCCAACCCCTCACAGCACCCCAGTACCTCGGTAGATGACCGAAAGCATCACCACAGAGCCCCAAGGCCCCGGGAGGGCTGTGCATTTGCCGCAAGTGAGCCTTTTCTCGTAAGTCTGCGATTCTGCCTCGAAATGGACGTCACCAGAGAGCTTTTTGCCAAAGCTACCATATACATATATATGCATATATATGTTCATCTATATGCATATATATGTATATGGTGGATTTTCGAAGGAAACCTGCGTGGACCCCTGCTCTACCACAGGAGACAGGCCGCTCCTCGCACCTCCACCTCCCCGCAGTGTGACACCGGGCGTTCCAGAGCCACAATTCAGCATGATCTCTTTTCATCCCAGAGGCCCTGGGGCTCCTTCCTAAGGCCTCGGCTCCTTCCCGCTTTCCGCAGTGGAAATCAGACTTCAGGGCGGAAGCAGACACCTCCCTCTCCCTCACCTTTCAGCCTGGGATGGTCGTAATGGTACCCGTGGACGCATTCAAATGAAGAAATGAAAGGCTCAAAGAGCTGATCGCAAAGCTCCTAAGGCACGGAGGCCGAATTCAGACCCACAGCTGTCTGCGGTGTCTCCCAGCTGATCTCTTTCCAGCGGGTGACGGCCCCCATGGACGGAGGGCCCAAAGCATCCCTGGCTACGCTGTCTGTGGGTGGCCGTGAACCCTGCAAGAGGATACAGAGACGAATGAGACGTAGTTTGTACCTCTAGGAGCTCAAAGTGTCAGTGAGTGCTCCTCCAACTTCGCTACCCCAGTACCCGCAGATGACCGAGCATCGCCCACAGAGCCCCAAGGCCCCGGGAGGGCTGTGCATTTGCCGCAGTGAGCCTTTTCTCGGAAGTCTGCGATTCTGGCTCGAAATGGACGCCACCAGAGAGCTTTTTGCCAAAGCTACCATATACATATATATGCATATATATGTTCATCTATATGCATATATATGTATATGGTGGATTTTCGAAGGAAACCTGCCTGGACCCCTGCTCTACCACAGAAGACAGGCCGCTCCTCGCACCTCCACCTCCCCGCAGTGTGGACACCGGGCGTTCCAGAGCCACACCAGCATGATCTCTTTTCATCCCAGAGGCCCCGGGGCTCCTTCCTAAGGCCTCGGCTCCTTCCCGCTTTCCGCAGTGGAAATCAGACTTCAGGACGGAAGCAGACACCTCCCTCACCCTCACCTTTCTGCATGGGATGGTCGTGATGGTCCCCGTGGACGCATTCAAAATGAAGAAATGAAAGGCTCAGAGAGCTGATCGCAAAGCTCCTAAGGCACGGAGGCCGAATTCAGACCCACAGCTGTCTGCGGTGTCTCCCAGCTGACCTCTTTCCAGCGGGTGACGGCCCCCATGGACGGAGGGGCCAAAGCATCCCTGGCTACGCTGTCTGTGGGTGGCCGTGAACCCTGCAAGAGTTTACAGAGACGAATGAGACGTAGTTTGTACCTCTAGGAGCTCAAAGTGTCAGTGAGTGCTCCTCCAACTTCGCTACCCCAGTACCCGCAGATGACCGAGCATCGCCCACAGAGCCCCAAGGCCCCGGGAGGGTTGTGCATTTGCCGCAAGTGAGCCTTTTCTCGGAAGTCTGCGATTCTGGCTCGAAATGGACGTCACCAGAGAGCTTTTTGCCAAAGCTACCATATACATATATATGCATATATATGTTCATCTATATGCATATATATGTATATGGTGGATTTTCGAAGGAAACCTGCGTGGACCCCTGCTCTACCACAGAAGACAGGCCGCTCCTGGCACCTCCACCTCCCCGCAGTGTGGACACCGGGCGTTCCAGAGCCACAATTCAGCATGATCTCTTTTCATCCCAGAGGCCCCTGGGCTCCTTCCTAAGGCCTCGGCTCCTTCCCGCTTTCCGCAGTGGAAATCAGACTTCAGGACGGAAGCGGACACCTCCCTCTCCCTCACCTTTCTGCCTGGGATGGTCGTAATGGTCCCCGTGGACGCATTCAAAATGAAGAAATGAAAGGTTCAAAGAGCTGATCGCAAAGCTCCTAAGGCACGGAGGCCGAATTCAGACCCACAGCTGTCTGCAGTGTCTCCCAACTGAACTCTTTCCAGCGGGTGACGGCCGCCATGGACGCAGGGCCAAAGCATCCCTGGGTACGCTGTCTGTGGGTGGCCCTGAACCCTGCAAGAGCATACAGAGACGAATGAGACGTAGTTTGTACCTCTAGGAGCTCAAAGTGTCAGTGAGTGCTCCTCCAACTTCGGTACCCCAGTCTCCACAGAAGACCGAGCATCGCCCATAGAGCCCCAAGGCCCCGGGAGGGCTGTGCATTTGCCGCAAGTGAGCCTTTTCTCGGAAGTCTGCGACTCTGGCTCAAAATGGACGTCACCAGAGAGCTTTTTGCCAAAGCTACCATATACATATGTATGCATATATATGTTCATCTATATGCATACATATGTATATGGTGGATTTTCGAAGGAAACCTGCGTGGACCCCTGGTCTACCACAGAAGACAGGCCGCTCCTAGCACCTCCACCTCCCGCAGTGGGGACACGGGCGTTCCAGAACCACAATTCAGCATGATCTCTTTTCATCCCAGAGGCCCCGGGGCTCCTTCCTAAGGCCTCGGCTCCTTCCCGCTTTCCGCAGTGGAAATCAGACTTCAGGACGGAAGCGGACAGCTAACTCTCCCTCACCTTTCTGCCTGGGATGGTCGTAATGGTCCCCGTGGACGCATTCAAAAGGAAGAAATGAAAGGCTCAAAGAGCTGATCGCAAAGCTCCTCAGGCACGGAGGCCGAATTCAGACCCACAGCTGTCTGCAGTGTCTCCCAACTGAACTCTTTCCAGCGGCTGACGGCCGCCATGGACGCAGGGGCCAAAGCATCTCTGGGTACGCTGTCTGTGGGTGGCCCTGAACCCTGCAAGAGCATACAGAGACGAATGGGACGTAGTTTGTACCTCTAGGAGCTCAAGTGTCAGTGAGTGCTCCTCCAACTTCGGTACCCCAGTACCCGCAGATGACCGAGCATCGCCCACAGAGCCCCAAGGCCCCGGGAGGGCTGTGCATTTGCCGCAGTGAGCCTTTTCTCGGAAGTCTGCGATTCTGGCTCGAAATGGACGTCACCAGAGAGCTTTTTGCCAAAGCTACCATATACATATATATGCATATATATGTTCATCTGTATGCATATATATGTATATGGTGGATTTTCGAAGAAAACCTGCGTGGACACCTGGTCTACCACAGAAGACAGGCCGCTCCTAGCACCTCCACCTCCCCGCAGTGTGGACACTGGGCGTTCCAGAGCCACAATTCAGCATGATCTCTTTTCATCCCATAGGCCCCGGGGCTCCTTCCTAAGGCCTCGGCTCCTTCCCGCTTTCCGCAGTGGAAATCAGACTTCAGGACGGAAGCAGACACCTCCCTCTCCCTCCCCTTTCTGCCTGGGATGGTCGTAATGGTCCCCATGGACGCATTCAAAAGGAAGAAATGAAAGGCTCAAACAGCTGATCACAAAGCTCCTAAGGCATGGAGGCCGAATTCAGGCCCACAGCTGTCTGCAGTGTCTCCTAACTGAGCTCTTTCCAGCGGGTGACGGCCGTCATGGACGTAGGGGCCAAAGCATCCCTGTGTACGCTGTCTGTCGGTGGCTCTGAACCCCTGCAAGAGCATACAGAGACGAATGAGACGTAGTTTGTACCTCTAGGAGCCTCAAAGTGCTGCGAGTGCTCCTCCAACTTCGGTACCCCAGTCTCCGCAGAAGACCGAGCATCGCCCACAGAGCCCCAAGGCCCCGGGAGGGCTGTGCATTTGCCGCAAGTGAGCCTTTTCTCGGAAGTCTGCGATTCTGCCTCAAAATGGACGTCACCAGAGAGCTTTTGCCAAAGCTACCATATACATATATGTGCATACATATTTCATCTATATGCATATATATATATATGGTGGATTTTCGAAGGAAACCTGCGTGGACCCCTGGTCTACCACAGAAGACAGGCCGCTCCTAGCACCTCCACCTCCCCGCAGAGTGGACACCGGGCGTTCCAGAGCCACAATTCAGCATGGTCTCTTTTCATCCTAGAGGCCCCGGGGCTCCTTCCTAAGGCCTCGGCTCCTTCCCGCTTTCCGCAGTGGAAATCAGACTTCAGGACGGAAGCAGACACCTCCCTCTCCCTCACCTTTCAGCCTGGGATGGTCGTAATGGTCCCGTGGACGCATTCAAAATGAAGAAATGAAAGGCTCAAAGAGCTGATCGCAAAGCTCCTAAGGCACGGAGGCCGAATTCAGACCCACAGCTGTCTGCAGTTTCTCCCAACTGAACTCTTTCCAGCGGGTGACGGCCGCCATGGACGCAGGGGCCAAAGCATCCCTGGGTACGCTGTCTGTGGGTGGCCCTGAACCCTGCAAGAGCATACAGAGACGAATGAGATGTAGTTTGGACCTCTAGGAGCTCAAAGTGTCACTGAGTGCTCCTCCAACTTCGGTACCCCAGTCCCCGCAGATGACCGAGCATCGCCCACAGAGCCCCAAGGCCCCGGGAGGGCTGTGCATTTGTCGCAAGTGAGCCTTTTCTCGGAAGTCTGCGATTCTGGCTCGAAATGGACGTCACCAGAGAGCTTTTTGCCAAAGCTACCATATACATATATATGCATATATATGTTCATCTATATGCATATATATGTATATGGTGGATTTTCGAAGGAAACCTGCGTGGACACCTGGTCTACCACAGAAGACAGGCCGCTCCTAGCACCTCCACCTCCTCGCAGTGTGGACACCGGGCGTTCCAGAGCCACAATTCAGCATGATCTCTTTTCATCCCAGAGGCCCTGGAGCTCCTTCCTAAGGCCTCGGCTCCTTCCCGCTTTCCGCAGTGGAAATCAGACTTCAGGACGGAAGCAGACACCTCCCTCTCCCTCACCCTTCTGCCTGGGATGGTCGTAATGGTCCCTGTGGACGCATTCAAAATGAAGAAATGAAAGGCTCAAAGAGCTGATCGCAAAGCTCCTAAGGCACGGAGGCCGAATTCAGACCCACAGCTGTCTGCAGTGTCTCCCAACTGAACTCTTTCCAGCTGGTGACGGCCGCCATGGACGCAGGGGCCAAAGCATCCCTGGGTACGCTGTCTGTGGGTGGCCCTGAACCCTGCAAGAGCATACAGAGACGAATGAGACGTAGTTTGTACCTCTAGGAGCTCAAAGTGTCAGTGAGTGCTCCTCCAACTTCGGTACCCCAGTCTCCGCAGAAGACCGAGCATCGCCCACAGAGCCCCAAGGCCCCGGGAGGGCTGTGCATTTGCCGCAAGTGAGCCTTTTCTCGGAAGTCTGCGATTCTGGCTCAAAATGGACGTCACCAGAGAGCTTTTTGCCAAAGCTACCATATACATATATATGCATATATATGTTCATCTATATGCATATATATGTATATGGTGATTTTCGAAGGAAACCTGCGTGGACCCCTGGTCTACCACAGAAGACAGGCCGCTCCTAGCACCTCCACCTCCCCGCAGTGGGGACACCGGGCGTTCCAGAGCCACAATTCAGCATGATCTCTTTTCATCCCAGAGTTCCCGGGGCTCCTTCCTAAGGCCTCGGCTCCTTCCCGCTTTCCGCAGTGGAAATCAGACTTCAGGACGGAAGCAGACACCTCCCTCTCCCTCACCTTTCTGCCTGGGATGGTCGTAATGGTCCCCGTGGACGCATTCAAAATGAAGAAATGAAGGCTCAAAGAGCTGATCGCAAAGCTCCTAAGGCACGGAGGCCGAAATCAGACCCACAGCTGTCTGCAGTGTCTCCCAACTGAACTCTTTCCAGCGGGTGACGGCTGCCATGGACGCAGGGGCCAAAGCATCCCTGGCTACGCTGTCTGTGGGTGGCCCTGAACCCTGCAAGAGCATACAGAGACGAATGAGACGTAGTTTGTACCTCTAGGAGCTCAAAGTGTCAGTGAGTGCTCCTCCAAATTCGGTACCCCAGTCCCCGCAGATGACCGAGCATCGCCCACAGAGCCCCAAGGCCCCGGGAGGGCTGTGCATTTGCCGCAAGTGAGCCTTTTCTCGGAAGTCTGCGATTCTGGCTCGAAATGGACGTCACCAGAGAGCTTTTTGCCAAAGCTACCATATACATATATATGCATATATATCTATATGCATATATATGTATATGGTGGATTATCGAAGGAAACCTGCCTGGACCCCTGCTCTACCACAGGAGACAGGCCGCTCCTCGCACCTCCACCTCCCCGCAGTGTGGACACCGGGCGCTCCAGAGCCACAATTCAGCATGATCTCTTTTCATCCCAGAGGCCCCGGGGCTCCTTCCTAAGGCCTCGGCTCCTTCCCGCTTTCCGCAGTGGAAATCAGATCAGGACGGAAGCAGACACCTCCCTCTCCCTCACCTTTCTGCCTGGGATGGTCGTAATGGTCCCCGTGGACGCATTCAAAATGAAGAAATGAAAGGCTCAAAGAGCTGATCGCAAAGCTCCTAAGGCACGGAGGCGGAATTCAGACCCACAGCTGTCTGCAGTGTCTCCCAACTGAACTCTTTCCAGCGGGTGACTGCCGCCATGGACGCAGGGGCCAAAGCATCCCTGGGTACGCTGTCTGTGGGTGGCCCTGAACCCTGCAAGAGCATACAGAGACGAATGGGACGTAGTTTGGACCTCTAGGAGCTCAAAGTGTCAGTGAGTGCTCCTCCAACTTCGGTACCCCAGTCCCCGCAGATGACCGAGCATCGCCCACAGAGCCCCAAGGCCCCGGGAGGGCTGTGCCTTTGCCGCAAGTGAGCCTTTTCTCGGAAGTCTGCGATTCTGGCTCGAAATGGACGTCACCAGAGAGCTTTTTGCCAAAGCTACCATATACATATATATGCATATATATGTTCATCTATATGCATATATATGTATATGGTGGATTTTCGAAGGAAACCTGCGTGGACCCCTGGTCTACCACAGAACACAGGCCGCTCCTAGCACCTCCACCTCCCCGCAGTGTGGACACCGGGCGTTCCAGAGCCACAATTCAGCATGATCTCTTTTCATCCCAGAGGCCCCGGGGCTCCTTCCTAAGGCCTCGGCTCCTTCCCGCTTTCCGCAGTGGAAATCAGACTTCAGGACGGAAGCAGACACCTCTCTCTCCCTCACCTTTCTGCCTGGGATGGTCGTAATGGTCCCCGTGGACGCATTCAAAATGAAGAAATGAAAGGCTCAAAGAGCTGATCGCAAAGCTCCTAAGGCACGGAGGCCGAATTCAGACCCACAGCTGTCTGCAGTGTCTCCCAACTGAACTCTTTCCAGTGGGTGACGGCCGCCATGGACGCAGGGGCCAAAGCATCCCTGGGTACGCTGTCTGTGGGTGGCCCTGAACCCTGCAAGAGCATACAGAGACGAATGGGACGTAGTTTGTACCTCTAGGAGCTCAGTGTCAGTGAGTGCTCCTCCAACTTCGGTACCCCAGTCCCGGCAGATGACCGAGCATCGCCCACAGAGCCCCAAGGCCCCGGGAGGGCTGTGCATTTGCCGCAAGTGAGCCTTTTCTCGGAAGTCTGCGATTCTGGCTCTAAATGGACGTCACCAGAGAGCTTTTTGCCAAAGCTACCATATACATATATATGCATATATATCTTCATCTATATGCATATATATGTATATGGTGGATTTTCGAAGGAAACCTGCGTGGACCCCTGGTCTACCACAGAAGACAGGCCGCTCCTAGCACCTCCACCTCCCCGCAGTGGGGACACCGGGCATTCCAGAGCCACAATTCTGCATGATCTCTTTTCATCCCAGAGGCCCCGGGCTCCTTCCTAAGGCCTCGGCTCCTTCCCGCTTTCCGCAGTGGAAATCAGACTTCAGGACGGAAGCAGACACCTCTCCCTCCCTCACCTTTCTGCCTGGGATGGTCGTAATGGTCCCCGTGGACGCATTCAAAATGAAGAAATGAAAGGCTCAAAGAGCTGATCGCAAAGCTCCTAAGGCACGGAGGCCGAATTCAGACCCACAGCTGTCTGCAGTGTCTCCCAACTGAACTCTTTCCAGCGGGTGACGGCCGCCATGGACGCAGGGGCCAAAGCATCCCTGGGTACGCTGTCTGTGGGTGGCCCTGAACCCTGCAAGAGCATACAGAGACGAATGAGACGTAGTTTGTACCTCTAGGAGCTCAAAGTGTCAGTGAGTGCTCCTCCAACTTCGGTACCCCAGGTCTCCGCAGAAGACCGAGCATCGCCCACAGAGCCCCAAGGCCCCGGGAGGGCTGTGCATTTGCCGCAAGTGAGCCTTTTCTCGGAAGTCTGCGATTCTGGCTCAAAATGGACGTCACCAGAGAGCTTTTTGCCAAAGCTACCATATACATATATATGCATATATATGTTCATCTATATGCATATATATGTATATGGTGGATTTTCGAAGGAAACCTGCGTGGACCCCTGCTCTACCACAGAAGACAGGCCGCTCCTCGCACCTCCACCTCCCCGCAGTGTGGACACCGGGCGTTCCAGAGCCACAATTCAGCATGATCTCTTTTCATCCCAGAGGCCCTGGGGCTCCTTCCTAAGGCCTCGGCTCCTTCCCGCTTTCCGCAGTGGAAATCAGACTTCAGGACGGAAGCAGACACCTCCCTCTCCCTCACCTTTCTGCCTGGGGTGGTCGTAATGGTCCCCGTGGACGCATTCAAAATGAAGAAATGAAAGGCTCAAAGAGCTCATCGCAGTGCTCAAGAGGCACGGAGGCCGAAATCAGACCCACGGTTGCTCAGCAGTGTCCCCCAACTGACCTCTTTTCCAGCTGGGTGATTGCTCACTTCAGGGACGGAGGGGCCAAAGCATCCCTGGTACGTTGTCTGTGGTGGGCTGGAGCTCTGCACGAGGATACAGAGAGGAATGAGACGTCGTTTGTACCTTAGGGGCTCAAAGTGTCAGTGAGTGCTTCCGCAACTTCCGTACCCCCGTCCCCGCAGACGACCGAGCATCGCCCTCAGAGCCCCGAGGCGCCGGGAGGGCCGTGAATTTGCCGCAAGTGAGCCGTATCTCGGAAGTCTGCAGTTCAAGCTCAAAATGGACGACACTAGAGAGCTTTTTGCCAGATCTACCATATACATATATAT
>NW_024355890.1:0-317 GCF_902729225.1 Pteropus medius | reverse complement strand
CTGTCTGTGGGTGGCCCTGAACCCTGCAAGAGCATACAGAGACGAATGGGACGTAGTTTGTACCTCTAGGAGCTCAAAGTGTCAGTGAGTGCTCCTCCAACTTCGGTACCCCAGTATGCGCAGATGACCTAGCATCGCCCACAGAGCCCCAAGGCCCCGGGAGGGCTGTGCATTTGCCGCAAGTGAGCCTTTTCTCGGAAATCTGCGATTCTGGCTCAAAATGAACGTCACCAGAGAGCTTTTTGCCAAAGCTACCATATACATATATATGCATATATATGTTCATCTATATGCATATATATGTATATGGTGGATTT
>NW_024355889.1:0-363 GCF_902729225.1 Pteropus medius | reverse complement strand
ATATATGTATATGGTAGGTTTGGCAAAAAGCTCTCTGGTGACGTCCATTTTGAGCCAGAATGGCAGACTTCCGAGAAAAGGCTCACTTGCGGCAAATGCACAGCCCTCTCGGGGCCTTGGCGCTCTGTGGGCGATGCTCGGTCTTCTGCGGAGACTGGGGTACCGAAGTTGGAGGAGCACTCACTGACACTTTGAGCTCCTAGAGATCCAAACTACGTCTCATTCGTCTCTGTATGCTCTTGCAGGGTTCAGGGCCACCCACAGCGGCCTGTCTTCTGTGGTAGACCAGGGGTCCACGCAGGTTTCCTTCGAAAATCCACCATATACATATATATGCATATAGATGAACATATATATGCATAT
>NW_024355888.1:0-434 GCF_902729225.1 Pteropus medius | reverse complement strand
TGTTGAGTGCAATTAATTGAAGAGAGATCCAGAAGACAAACTGAAAGTTGGCCTTAGAGCAGCCACCTCCTGTGCTGCCGATAGCTGCCAAGTTGAAGGAGATTGGGCAAAACTAGCTGTATCCTCAAGGTAAATACGTATCAAGCGGGATCGGGCAGCAATCCCTTGAAACAGACGGTACACGCCAAAGAGACGAGCAATCGTTGGGTTCGTCAGTAAGGGACCGTGCAAGAATCTCAGTATGTTCGGCGCACTGCGATGCAAATGGTGACGGAGCTCTTCAGAAGTGCCTGTGGGCCGTCATCCAAAATTCCATAGCAGGACTTACTGCTAGTCCTGGTACACGCGGTGACGCCTGAAGCCGCACTTGGAATGATAGCTACGAGGCGACTCCGGTCCTACCCTTTCGTTCAGGTCTTACGTGTGGAAGTGGA
>NW_024355887.1:0-448 GCF_902729225.1 Pteropus medius | reverse complement strand
CGGGGCCTCTGGGATGAAAAGAGATCATGCTGAATTGTGGCTCTGGAACGCCCGGTGTCCACACAGCGGGGAGGTGGAGGTGCTAGGAGCGGCCTGTCTGCTGTGGTAGTCCAGGGGTCCACGCAGGTTTCCTTCGAAAATCCACCATATACATATATATGCATATAGATGAATATATATATGCATCTATATGTATATGGTAGCTTTGGCAAAAAGCTCTCCTTTGACGTCCATTTTGAGCGAGAATCGCAGACTTCCGATAAACGGCTCACTTGCGGCAAATGCACAGCCCTCCCGGGGCCTTGGGGCTCTGTGGGCGATGCTCGGTCATCTGCGGGTACTGGGGTCCGAAGTTGGAGGAGCACTCACTGACACTTTGAGCTCCTAGAGGTACAAACTACGTCTCATTCGTCTCTGTATGCTCTTGCAGGGTTCAGGGCCACCCACA
>NW_024355886.1:0-530 GCF_902729225.1 Pteropus medius | reverse complement strand
GTGGGAAGCCACTTTGATTCTAGCTTCCTGCTGGCAATGAGAATCGGAGACGTGGTGATAGAAACTGATTTTCTAGGTAAAAAACTGTGGTCATGATCCCCAGTTCCATGAGGTGGTGTAGGTTTATGTGCATGGGTGTGAGTGCGTGTCATGTGAATCCATGTGGTGTCAAAGGCTCTGTTTCTCGTTCTTGCCTGCGTCTTTCCTTGTCCTTCTTCATCCACCAATGAGAATGTCCCAGCAGCAGTTCAGTCCATACTGTTTACCATGGACATCCACATGCTCTAGCCCCACATCCTCCTAAAACAGAGCTCTCTGAAACAGTCCTGAGCAGCACCACCAAAGACTGACCGTGACTCTGTTTCCCTCTACCTCCCTCTGACAGTGTGGTGCAAGATCTTCCTGACAACATGGTGGAGGATCATCTGGACACCGTTGTGGAGGAGCTTCAGGAGACCGTCGTGGAAGTGCTTCCTTTTTCAATAAATTTACAATCATGAAATGTGAGCATGTGCTTGCTAGATTATAGA
>NW_024355885.1:0-535 GCF_902729225.1 Pteropus medius | reverse complement strand
CTTCATGTGTGACTTCAAAAGTCAGCGGGGGAGGCAGTCACCGAGGTGCCCAGGTTCCAGGGGAGGGGCATGTGGTGGCAGAGGCCATCACTGGGAAGAGTCGCCCCCTGATGCTTCTGAGGACCCCTTGTGGAGACCCAGCCATGTCCCGCACCTGTGCCTTCAGCCTTGGATGGTCATTGGTGACCCGCTTATGCCTGCGTAAGTCCAAGAGTCCTGCCCTCCTCTGGCCCACCCCCGTAGTCAGGCGTCCACCTGGTCCCTTCCTGGCCCTGCTGTTCCCCCAGCCTTATCTCCTTGGCCAGCCGCTTGCTTTCCCGGGGGCCCCGCCCCCTCACTGCTCCCTGGCCCTGAGCCCTGTAGCTCCCCGGTCGCTCCACAGGGTGGCCCCTGTCTGGAGGCCCCTCCCTCAGACATCTGCATGTGCCGGGCACTGGCTCAGACCTGGGGGTCCCGTCCTCCTGCTGGGGCCTTCTCCAGCCCCACCCTTTCTTCCTGAGCCATCCTTGCTCTCTGAACTGCCACGCAGCAGACC
>NW_024355884.1:0-510 GCF_902729225.1 Pteropus medius | reverse complement strand
CATTGAGAATGTAAGGGCAATTAATTTGTCCAGTAAATGTAGCATAGAGTAATGACTACTTTGAAATCGGTTTGCAAACCTCTTTCCTAGCAAGCACCTTACATATGAATGAATGTCAAGTTTGCTGGTGGTTCTTGGACTCACAGGCTCACAGAGCAGCCTGCTAAGCAGGACTGCATGCAAACCATCATTCTTCCAAATTAGCTTTTATTTAAAAAAAAAAATCTCAAATGAAAGATTCTGCAGCCTTTTCTTAATTCGACAGAATTCTCTAAATTCTACAGCCTTTTCTAAATTCTGAATTTCTAATAACAACAGAAGTGAATAAGTGAGATATAGTGAATGCAAATAATAACTAACAACAACCTATACCTCCAGGGCCATCGATTCTGGCACGCAGAGATGGCATGATTATTAGTTGTGCCATTTTAAGCAACGTACTTAAATTCTCTTTCAGATCCAATTGGTAAATGGGGTTAAAACCTTCCTCATGAGATTTGCGTGAATGAT
>NW_024355883.1:0-334 GCF_902729225.1 Pteropus medius | reverse complement strand
ATGTCAGAGTACTATTTAGTGTATAGTCACCTCTTGGATTCTTACTAAAATTTCTAAAAGCATTAATTGTTTTGAATCAAAACTGAACCAGAATTTGGGTTTCGTGTTCCTATGATGTCAATCTGCAAGGTAATTTTTAATACACACACGCACATACACACACATTCTTGGCTTGTTTTAGGTAAACTATTTTATTTCCATCAATTGGATGGAAGACAATTAACTAAAAGTTGATTTATTAGATTTTTCTTTTAATCTTTTTTTTTAGATCCACTGATAACAATGATATGAAGGAAATTATGGAAATTAGGGTTTGTAGGGAACCAAAAAAAAA
>NW_024355882.1:0-308 GCF_902729225.1 Pteropus medius | reverse complement strand
GCAAAGCTCCTAAGGCACGGAGGCCGAATTCAGACCCACAGCTGTCTGCAGTGTCTCCCAACTGAACTCTTTCCAGCGGGTGACGGCCGCCATGACGCAGGGGCCAAAGCATCCCTGGGTACGCTGTCTGTGGGTGGCCCTGAACCCTGCAAGAGCATACACAGACGAATGGACGTAGTTTGTACCTCTAGGAGCTCAAAGTGTCAGTGAGTGCTCCTCCAACTTCGGTACCCCAGTCCCCGCAGATGACCGAGCGTCGCCCACTGAGCCCCAAGGCCCCGGGAGGGCTGTGCATTTGCCGCAAGTGA
>NW_024355880.1:0-642 GCF_902729225.1 Pteropus medius | reverse complement strand
TTGTTGATGTTATGATGATGAGAAAAGACATACGCAGAGAAATCAATAATAGTTAGAGGCAGAAGAGCACATGGTTTCTCTGGGGGGAAAAGGTTGGAGAAGGAAGTTTGTGCAGTGAACAATGAATGAGATCATAAGAGACTTGACTTAGGTTATAAATAATACGCCATAAAATAAAAGCTCAAGACCTTATTGGGGGGTGTTGGGAACACTGAATATTCACATGCAAAAGAATGGGATTGACCCTTATCTTATATTACACAAATCAACTCAAAATGGATTAATGACTTAAATGAAAGACCTGAAACCATAAAACTCCTAGAAGAAAACAGAGGATAAAAGCTTCCTGACATGGGTCTTGGCAATGTTTTTGTTGTTGTTCTGTTTTGTTTTGTTTTGCTATGACACCAATAGCACAGGTAAAACCCCCACAATAAACAAATGGTATTACATCAAACTAAAAAGCTTCTGTACAGCAAGGAAAAAAAATCAACAAAAGGAAAAGGCAACCTATGGAATGGGAGAAAATATTTGTAGACCATCTATCTGATAAGAGGTTACTATCCAAAATATATAAGGAATTTCTACCACTCAATAGCAAAGAACCTAATCATTCGATTAAAAAATGGGCAAAGGAACAAA
>NW_024355879.1:0-906 GCF_902729225.1 Pteropus medius | reverse complement strand
CACAGGCCCTCCTGCACCCTCACGGACGCCTGCATTGTCAGCTGGTATCTGTCATCCTGAGCCAGGGACCCTGTGGGGAAAGGAAAGTGAGCAGAGCCCCCAGGCCGCCCCCGCCCTCCCCGCGGCCCCTCACCCGCCCACAGCAGGGGCAGCAGCAGCAGCAGCATCTCTGCCTGGAGGCGTCTGGGCTCCGTGCAGAAAAGAGAAGGAAGGCGGTGTGTGTGGAGGGGGGACTCGGAAGCCGGGGCGGAGCCCGGGGCCGCCACGTTCAGTGAAGAGGAACCTCAGAGAAGAGCTTAGCCCCCTCTGCACAGAGCATGGACACCCCACAGTACAGGGACCCTGAGACCCTCCCAGAGAGAACCAGACAGGGAGCAGACCACTGGCCCTACTCCTTCCCCAGCGGACTTCCCCATAGTGGGGACCAGGGCCGCTGAGGGCATGGAGGATGGGACACGTGAGTCTCCTAAGATGCTCCCTTCTGAGGGGCTTTTCTGAGTGCCCTCGTGCTGGCCACCTGCTGCCTTGACCGGAAGGGTCACGGCCTCATCTGGAAGCCACGGCGGGTCCTACGAGGTGTGGGATTCCTTAATGTCTGAGTGAACATCTGGGGCAGAGGAAAGAAGGGGTCCCGAGCGAAGCGAAGGCCGCGTTCGTCCGTTCACTCGGCAAACTCTTGGCCAGCATCTCGGTGACGAAACGGGTCGGCTGGGGACGAGATCGGACAGGACCAATCTGCTCCTGCCCGTGAGATGCTGCGCCCACTACTGTCCCTGGCTCCCCAAATACACAGCACTGAGGGGTGTTGGAGCTGCGGCCACCTGCGAGTCCGCTGGTGTCCCGCTGAGCACACTGGGTGTTTCTCAAACTACGAAGGCAGCTGTTGTTGTTGTTGTTGTTGTTTTC
>NW_024355878.1:0-1065 GCF_902729225.1 Pteropus medius | reverse complement strand
TCCATCCACTCATCCATCCACCATCCCCTCATCCATCCACCATCCACTCATCCACTCACCCATTCCCTCTCTCATCCATCCATCCATCTTTCAACGCACGTTTACGAATGCAGCAGACAGCCCTCCACTGGGTCCCTTTAACCAGAAACATGTGGGCTAGGTCATGTCCTCCCAAAGATGGAGGACTAGCTCTGACCCTGCCCACCCCTCCAGAGCTTCAAGAAGCAGCAGAGAAAGAGGGGCTTATGCAGGAGCAGGACCCTCTGAGCATGGGGTCCCTTCGAGGCCTAGAATTGGGGAGCCCTAAGCCCACACTGGCCCTTCCTGAGACTCGGCGTCCTAATCTGTGGTCCGGGCACAGAGGAGACACGATGAAGGGGGTGCGGCATCCCGTGATCATTCCACTCTGGTCTCCATGGCCCTATGTATCCAACCCAGGGAAGCGAGGAAGCAAAGCTGGCTTTTCCCTACCGGTCAGCAGGTGGTAGCCTGGCCACTGTGTGCAGGGACCACCACCCTAACCCTCCCCACCCTCCATCCACCCATGCACTTACCTGCAGGGGTGACTTGTGTGGCTCTCTGGTTGGCACAGGGACCAGTGAAAGACTCTAAACGCTTCTAGCCCCCAGACAGCCTCTGAGTTGCCTCCCGCCCTCCCCGCCCCGTCAGCAAGGAAGTCTCAGGACTCCCATCCACTCTGAGGCGTAAGGGACTCGCCGAAAGCTCCAACAGGTGCACTGACATCTTACAAAAATATCCAAAGGAATGAAACTTTAATGTTGGCATTTCAGGCCAGTTATGGAGACGGGGCTTTGGGGACAGTGGCAAAGCTGTCCCAAACCCTCGCCACAGCTCGCGTCAACTGTCCCACGAGGCCAGAGCCCCTCTACACCTCCTGCAGGTTTTCTGAGCTCGGGTCTGAGTTCCAGCCTGTGGACAGCACATGCCTTGCGGGGGAGGGCACCTCCGACTCCATCGCCATTGCTAGGCAACAGGAGGAGGGCTGGGGGACAATTCCATACATTTGAAAATACGTTTGAAGGAATAAAAGAACCCAGCTATCGG
>NW_024355877.1:0-471 GCF_902729225.1 Pteropus medius | reverse complement strand
CCGGCAGGACGTGAGGTGAGCAAAGCGGTGCCGGCGCCACGTCCTCCAGTCCTTTCCCGTGTCACGCGTGGGCTCCGCACCGCGAAGCTCGACCAGGATGGCGGGGGCGCGGGGGCGCGGGTTCCGGGGTGTCTCCAGGCCTCGTCGGCACTGCAGACTAACGCCTCGGTTCTGAGCTCTACTCCCCAAAGCTGTTAACATGCCACGCTTTTGGTTTACGTCTCAATTGAGGCACGAACACAGGCCGAAGGTTCTAAGTTGCCCGCACTTTATCTGCACCACCAGTCACCCTGGGGGTGACCGTGTGGCACTCTGCGTGGGGAGCGCGGTCACCCCGGGGTGACCGTGTGGCACTCTGCGTGGGGAGCACTGTCACCCCGGGGGTGACCGTGTGGCACTCTGCGTGGGGATCGCGGTCACCCCGGGTGACCGTGTGGCACTATGCGTGGGGAGCGCTGTCACCCCGGGTGA
>NW_024355876.1:0-337 GCF_902729225.1 Pteropus medius | reverse complement strand
AAAATTTCTTTTATTCTAGTGCATAAACATAGAGGCTGTGTTAAGAACATTGATTATATAATTTGGCAAGTGCAGATTTGGATGTTTGACCAATGAATTAGATTTCACTGAAACAAAGCAAAACAAAAAATACAGGTACGAAAAATAAACTCCCAAACCAAAAGATCTGTACTATTATTTTCAATGTTTGTTTTAAATTTTATGTTATAGCTACTCTGTATATATATAAATATATATATTATATATATATAAATATATATATTATATTATATATATAATATATAAATATAATATATATAATATATATAATATATAATATATATTATTATTATATTAT
>NW_024355875.1:0-81914 GCF_902729225.1 Pteropus medius | reverse complement strand
TGTAACTTGTTTTATGAACTCAATAATAAATCTTGTAGGTCTTATTGTGTTTGTGTTTATACATATAGTTCTTTCTGTAGCACTATATCACACTTTATGGATATATTAGCATTTATATAGCCCTTCTCATGTTGACAAAAAGTTAAAATGTTTTTCTTTTATCTATGAAATACAACACTACAATAAACCTTTCTGAGCAATTGTCTTTATTCTCATGTGCACAACGTTTTCTTAGGAGCAGAGACTAAGAAGACGTGAAGGTATAAGCTGTGAGGTTAATAAGTCGCTCTGGGAAGAGGGAAAATCAGGGACAAAGCTCTGAGGTAAAAGGAAGTGAATTCGTGTTCTGATTATAATGTTAAATGGCTTTCTATTGTATTTTTCGTCTTAATGTGCATGGAACTGTAATTTATCAGTTCATTTGATAACCACTCTCTGAAATTACTGCCCTGATATGTAGCTCGTGTGCGGTTTGCTTCATTGGTCACTGAGGCCATATTAAAAGATAGTAAATCAGCAAGAGAGAAAGTACCCCAAGGAAAAAGAGTGGTATACACAAGAGGGGAAATGGTATAGAATGATATATGTGTAATTTATGGATACTTGTCTAAGAACAGAAAGACATTCTACATTTTCTAATGTAGAATGAAGAATAAAATGTTATCAGTGCAACAGAAGACAGAGAGAAAAGAAAAGGAAAGGAAAGCAAAAAACAAGAGCAGTTGAAGCAAAACCAACTTATTAGAAATGAGGCCCAATTTACCAGGAATCAAAACATATATAAAAAGAGGTTATCTGATTGAATCGAAATAGAAAATCTTGTTACATATTGTTTAAGAGACAACCCTTAAAGAAAACAACCAAAAGCTGTGAACGTAGGATGGGATTCTTTCTTCTCCCTTTCTTCATCTGCTAAACCCACCACATCCATCACATAGATACCCCAAAGGAAGGTCATTTCTGCTAAAAAGACAGTGAACAAGCAGTCCAAGTGAACATCCAGTGAATGAGCTAAGTTAACTCCTACCTAGGTGAGAATTAAGAAAAAAGAGAAAAGACAGAGGTTTACAACTATAAATTCATAGAAAAGCAACGGGGGAGGCGGGGAGGAAGAAATGTGGCAGAGCTTAAAAACCAAGAAGAAATTAAGAGTTACAGAAACAGATGAAACTAAATTTAAGAAAATTCCGTATCTTGATATAACAAAGAATAAAGAAGTCAAGTGTAATAACAGCTCTTACCTTTTTATCAGTGGTCCCTCAACCTTCATTCTTTTATAATTTGGATTCCGTTATGAACTATTTATCAAATCACATTTCTAAACCTTCAAAAGCACATTAAGAGAAGGCAGAAAACCCTCATCATCAAAATGGTGTATAATTATTCTGAGCACACGGAATTAGTGGAAAGTTGAATCAAGGGAGGCTTTTATTGTTTATAAACTTCACATTTATTTATGAGGCGGGTCAATTTTAATATCCTGATGCATGAAATATATCACAAAAAGAAATTTGGAGTTGTATCTATACAGATAAAATATTTTCAACATTTTAACAAGTTATCTTTTTTTTCTATCCGTGTTACTACTTTATCTCCTAAATAAAGGTGTTCCTTTGTCTTTGATACCCTGTAGGTATCGTGTGTTTGGAGGTCTAAGTTTCCCAACAAATCTATGCATGTGCTAAAAAGATTGGAAATGTGTATGAAAGGTATTCTGTATTTGATCTTAAATAATAAAATCCACCACAGTGGGTCAAACAGTCAGAGACATTCAGCTGCCAGGCCCCTTGCTCTGCTCAGAGTTTGTGCTCAGCTCCCCCTGCAGTTTCTGTCACTGTGTCACTCAGAGCACAGTAGTACATGGCCGAATCTGACTCTTGCACTGAGGCTTTCTCCAAGTGGAAGGATTTTGCTTCTTGGTGGTATGTGGCTTCAAAACCTTTCTTTCTTCCCTTCTCATTGGCCCTTTGGGCTTTCAGGAGTTGCTGAGGACCTTCTCCGGGATATTGAACATACCAAAAAAGAGCAGGGTACCCTGAGGCTGAATAAGTACAGCTCACATTCAGGGATGCCCCTTCTGATAGGGTCACTTGGCCTCCCATCTGGGACACTGAGGCTCCACGGGTTTGTCCTGGTGAAAAATAAAAGAGATTTGTGTCACCTTGGGCGTAAAGTTCTTCAATAAAATTATGGTTAACGATTTTGCTGACCTAACAGAAGAAAGAATCCATATTTTAAGAGGCATGTTACTCACCAAGCACTAAGAGGAACACCGTCACTAAGCCTGGAGGAGAGTTCATGTCTAGAGTGTCGCCTAAACAATGTTCTTGACTTTTAATATGAAGAAATGTGGAAGTCACAGTGAAATGATAAAAGGAAGTCTGCGTTTCAGACAGGAAAGGTGTTTGTGTTAGGAAGCTGCACCCCCTGGTGGAAGGGGACTTCAATGGGAGGTGTGTTCCTTAGGCTCCTCCCACAGTAGCACAGAGTTCTCATCTCAGACTTTATTTATGGAGCACATGTCAGTCTTCAGGTGGCACTTATAAATCTGAACAATGGCTATTGGAAGCTCTCAGGTCTATTTTTTTTTTTCCCCCACTTAGGACAATACCTGACATGGAGGTTCTTTAACAGCATCTCAGGATATTTCCGTAGCTGGAAGATAGCCATTTTTTAAAGCATTGTAATACATTAGTTTATATTCTCATGTACCCATTGTGGGCCTGCCTATAATCCACTGAATGCCAGAAAAGCTTTTGCGGTTGAAATCAGAGGAAGTAATAAGAGGTCAAATCATTATTCGTGATTCTTCGCTTTTCAGTTGTGTACCCAAATATAGAACAGCAACTAACACATATTATGTGTCTACTAAATTGTTGTTAATTAAACAAAAATAAAGTCGTTCATGGAAGATTTACTACTACATGAAATACAATATTTCCTTGGTCCTAAAATATATTAATTGTAAGAAATGTTATCTCTTTAATAAAAGCTTTTGAAGAGAAAAGTCACACTATCTTATTAACAGTCAAAGTACACTCGAGGAGAGGGAGTGGTATATACAAGGGAGAAAAGAGGAATATTTTGCAACATAGTTCACATAGGAGGACTTGTACAACATCGAGGGAGAATATGAACTAAATGTGGATATTTATTGTCTTTCTTGATGGATAATTTCCATAAAAAGAAACTGTACCTTTTTAAAATGAACAAGTTTAAAGATTCAATATTATTCTTTGAAGTTATCAGCATCATCAAGATAATGAACATATGCATCACCCCAAAAGTTTCCTCATGTCTCTTTGTAATCCCTCCCCCAACTTCACTCCCCCTGTTCCCGGCAACACCTGTCATTGTAAATTAGTTCTCATACTGTATAATATTGTATAAACAGAATCATATGTACTATCATCTGATATCTTTCAATCAGCGTAAATATTGTGAGATTCCCATAGTCTAAGATGTACAGGGGGTTCATTCCTCTTTTTTCCTGAAGTATTATTCATTATACAGCTATAAAATAATTTTACTATTCACCTGTTGATGTACATTGGTTAGTCCCAGTTTGAGGCTGTTACAAATAAAGCTGCTATGAACATAGCATGTAAAAGTATTTGTATGGACATATGGCTTTATTTCTCTTTAGTCAATAACTAGGGGAGGGGGGAATGGCTGGATCATACAGTAGTTGTATGATTGACTTTGTTAAAGTTATTTGTTTATTCTAGTAGCTTTTTTAAAGATTCATTTGGACTTTCTATCAAGACAATTACGTTGTCTGTGAATAACAATAGGTGTACTTCTTCCTTTCCATCAGTACGTCTTCTGTTTCTTTCTTTTTTTTTTTTCCTAATTCACTGGCTACGACGGCTAGTAAAATATTAAATAGGAGGCGTGAGAGCCAAAATTTTTCCCTTCTTCCTTATCTTAGCAGAAAAGCGTTGTCTTTCACCATCAAGTATGACTCTTGATGTAGGTTTTTTGTAGAGGCCCTTTATTAAGTTGAGAAAATTTCCTTCAATTCTTAATTTGCTGTGAGTTTTTAATCAGGAATGGATGTTGGATTTGCCAAATGCTTTTTCTGTGCCTACTGAGACTACCCCCATTAAATGATCATCTACTGCATGTCAAACTCTGAATGTATTAATGACGAATTGTTGCAACAAAATATTAAGGAAGATATCATTCCCTGTTTAGCAAATAATGAAACAAAGTTCACTAGTGTCTACAAAGCACATGGCAGAGCTAAAAGTATTAAACACAGTTCTCTCTGATAGCAAAACCATGCTCTCTGGTTTTTACGTTACAGATCATTTTCAGAGAAAATTTGGGAGAAAGTCTACGTTAAGAAAATTACTTCTTGAGCTTTTGAAATACCTTAAGACAGAATGTTAACAGGTTCTTTATTTTTGCTAATAAAATAATTTTAAAAATAATTAAATAAGTGCTGGTTTGGCTCTTTCACCAAAAGAGGAAAGAAAACATATGATAAAGGATACATGAACTGCATTTTAGGAGCTGAACCTCTTAGTAGCTTGACAAGCTCAGAACAATTATTAGCACCTGACTTGAGCAATGCACTGTAGCAAGGGTGACAAACTTTTCTATGCCTTTGTGAACCACCAAGAAACTGAAACTTCATTAATCGCTGGCTAGTGATAGCTCTCTCTGTTCCTTATTAAAACTTGCTTGTGACAAAGCAGGCTAGAGAATACTTCTTCAAATTAACCAGTATAAATATTTCTCAAAAATTTTTAAATAGAATTGCCTTATGATCAAGCAATTCCACTTTTGGGTCTATACTCAAAAAATTGAAAGAATTGGGTTATGTGCAAAATATTGATATATTTAAATACATGTTTCCACCAAAACATGGAGACCACCCAAAAGTCCATTCACAGATGACTAGATAAACAAAATGTGGTATGTATATACACTGCAATATTATTCAATCTTAAAAAGAGATTCTGCCTAACGCGATAACATGGGTGAATCTTGAGGACATTATGCTAGGTGAAATAAGTCCAATATGATAAACATTGCATGATTCCATTTCTATGAGTTATCTAAAATAGTCAAACTCATGGAAAGAGAAAGTAGAATAACAGTTGCCAGTGTCTAGAGGGACGGTAGAATGGGAAGTTAATGTTTAATAGCACAAATTTTCAGTTTTTCAAGATGAAAAGAGTTCCAGATAGAGATGGTAGTGTTGATTAGCCAACAATGTACTTAGTATCCCTGGATAAGACACTTAAAATATTTAAAATCGTAAAAATGTATGTTAAAGTGATAAAAATTTTTTAACTTAAATCATTTTTAAAGACACTCCTTTTAAGAATTCTACCCTACACATCTGCTTTCCAAATGCAAATATAAAAGTGAGTTACAATACAAGATCACTTCCTAACCATTCAAATTTTAAGATAATGAGACAACAGGGTTACTGGAGAAAGGTAAGAAATCAGAGAGAATGAGGATTTTGGATTGTGGAACATTGATTGAACACAGAGAGCCTGGAGGTATGCAAATAAGCCTCGTGATGGCAAAAAAAAAATGCTCTTGGATGAGTAGTGAGGGGCAAGAGCAGAGAAAAAAGATAATTCACACTCTGCTTTTTTACAATGTCCCACTAGAACCATAAATTACTGCTTATTTTATGAATAAAATTGGGGTGAGGCAGGTAAATGAACATTGTGGAACTGAGCTCTTCTATGAGAGACTCTTAATAAGATGGAAAGAGCATTAGCACAAAGTTTGTCACATAGTAGGCACCTTAGAAAGTAAATGAGAATACTCTTAACTCCACTAATAAGTCTATATTAAACAAATTTATTAAACAACATAAAACAGCATAAAATACAACAAGGAAAACCACAAACAAATTTTATGGTTTTCCTTTTTAAATAACTGCCTGTAACACAAAATATAGTCAATAAATATTTATTAAACAAATTGATCTGAAAATTCAACAATTCACACGTATTTTTACTGATTTCTCTGTCAGATGTTTCTGAATTTACTTAGTCAATTTGTCTAGCTCAATCTATCACCAAATAACAAATTGTTTATCGTAGCTATGCTTTGCTTCAATAAACAATTGCAACCCAAATTTCTAAGGATAAGAATGTTTTTGATAAACGATAACTCTACATATAGTTTATGAACCTAGATAAGTATTTTCTTAGAGTGTATTCTCTCAGACTCTACTGACACCTGTGCTGCCACAGCCCTCACTACTTCCTGTCGGTGATGGCAATTCTCAGCCTTGGTCCCTACAGCAGGTAATGCATCAGGCAGAGCCCTGGGGTTTTGGTATACCTTCCTCCCACACACTTCTCACTGTGGGCTCACTCAAGGCACAGAAATACAATGCGTAGTCCTCCAGCTGTGCAGCTGAGATGACAAGGTTGATGGAGTTCTTTGCTTTCTGAAAATTCAACGAGTAGCGACCTTCTGTGGCATTTTGCTTGCTGTAAGAGTCCTGACGAATAAGGAAAATCATCCCCCCACTGCTGGGTTGTTTGTACCAGAATAAGGTATAACTTGTAACACTGGTGTCATATCTGCAGTCCAGGGTCACGGCCTCCTTCTCCTGCACTAACATTGCCCGTTGGCCTTGAGTTACCTTCTGGGCAATACTGGATCCTGAAAAAAAAAAACAATGCAATAATAAAAAAAAACTGGGATAAGTGGTGTGGCAGAAAAAAAAAAATCTTTTATATACCTGGCCACCTTTCCTTCCCAGGGTACCCATAATATACTGCCTGGATCCCCAGACCTTGAGTCACAGAAGAAATTCATTCCCACTAGGGCCACCCTTACCTAGCCACACTGAAGCTATGACCACCTCCAGAAGTCTGGAGAGCAACATGTTCGTGTTCTTTCACTAGACAGAAAATATCTTCTCGTTCTTCAGTTTCAAGGCTCTGAAAGGTGAGGTGACTCTGACAGAGAGAGAGAAGAAATGCTGGGCTCTGTGTTGCTGCTGCCCCAGAACAGGAAACGGGTTTCCTGGTGTAACAAGTTTGTGGGGGTCACGTCAAATTCTCTATGTACTGGCTGAGAGTCTCACCCAACAGAAATTTCCTTTTTCATCAACCAACTCTTAATTTAAAAACAAATACATCTCAAAATAAACATGAGTAAAGTCTTATATTAAACAGAGGACGGATAATTGACCAACTGCTATATTCAGTCATTGCATCTGTGATGAAACTGAGTGGTGACACTTACTTAAAAATACTATATGTAATAGATTATAGAAACAACATAAGATGTAATACTGATGTATCTTCACATCTGTGCATGTTGTAGTGTCACTTAAGGTAGAAATAAATCAGTTTCTGATAAAAGTCAAAGCTATTTATGCTAATCACTGTAGTTCTGATCTACCAATTATTATGGCAATATTCTTGCTCACTACTGATGTCTGTTCAGTTACCTATCCTGTGCAAATAGCAGAGAAAAAACTGATCTCCCTCTGCTGAAAAATAAAATAAAGCCCTCAGATATGCACTCTTATCACAGAGGTCCCATTCCCTTCTCTGTTTACATTGATAACTCAGCTCTGCTCAGAAAGGCCAGATAAGACACTAGAGTTTGGTCATTTGGTTATTGGGATTTTAAACTTACATTTTCCCCATTACTTCAATCAGGACCCTAAAAGGTTTCGAACAAGCCTCTATATTCTTTCTGTATGCCCAGCTCTAAAGGGAATATATCTTAGGTGACCCCAGAGACCTCCATAGAATCACTGATTGCAATAGACCATTTTGTATGAATGTAAAAAGGAAGCCATGACTAAGGATATTACTCAACAATGTGCCAAACAACAAAGCCCCATTGCCTAGCATTGCCGGTCTCTTGATACAGTAGCCAAAACATGTCTTCCGTGTCTCAAAGTTATTGTAGCCTCAGCTAACTTGGTTGAAGCATCTTCAGATCTTGCACTGGAATCACCGAGAAATCTGATGGTATCACATACCATACGAATTGTTCTCCTGTCTAAAAACAGCCAATATTTATCTAACAGTTGGTTGAATAACTATAAAATATTATTTATTTTTCCTCATATGATTTAATTCTGTTAAACTTTTCAATTAAAAGAATCTCACTGTACTTCTGTCATTTAAGAAGGTTCCTGTCCATAACAGATAATATGGACTCTCCCTTACCAAAATCTTCACTAATAGGTTTTGTAACATCTTACATCAATCATTGAAAGGGACAAAATCAGGCTGATTACTGCAGACAACTTTATAAATTCCGATCCCTTAGCAGAAGCACAATTGGCTCAAGTAACAGAACTTGTACATTTCTCCTGGGCAGATTAAATTGTAAATATATACAAGGTGGTCATAAGTTTTAATGTAGCTCACATCTTTAAAATAATATGATGAAAATGCAGTTATTTTAACCATCTTAATATTTTCAGAACACTCTCATGTGTTTCATGAATCTCCATTGAAAATGTGCAGCAAATACATGAATTATTTGATATGTTCATGCTACTCAGAAAAATTTTTGTCATAATGAACAAAATCTCACATTATAAAAGACACTGGAAAACTAGGAAAATGTTCTTGAGCTAAATGTTGTGCTAAACATGCTTTTCTGACTCGAGTTCTTACGCAAGCAACAATTGGAAAACATAAAGACAATTCCACGGAAAAGAAAACTTGGCCCCCGGTATTATGAAGAATCTTGAGGAATTACTGATTTCTGTGATCCATGAGGACAAGATATATTAAAGCCAGAAAGGCTGCCTTAGGAAGCCAAATGTTCTCCAATGAACATCTGCTAAATTCCTCCAAAGACAACAGATCACAATAGTGATATATTGTCCGCAATAATAAACACACTCTGGTGGGGAAACCTTTCTAGGATGGCAGAGATTGGGGCCAATTCATGACTTTCTTGGAAAGAACAAAATCCCATAGAAAACTATGCAGGAAAGATATAAACTGGAATATTGTCCCAAGGAAACATTTGAGTATATCTGAAAGGATTGTACACAATTGCATTCTCTCCATTAGACATGATGTGTGGTAGGATAGTATTTCGTTTGCCATGTGGCTTGATGCATTGTCCTGTCAAAAACCCATGGCCGTCACAGTAGTTAAAAATCAACCTGATTTTCTGTTTACCACCTGTGCCAGTTCAATTTATCTCTATACAGACAACGAATTTCTTGGGAACAGTTATATAAGCTTTTGTCCTCACACAGAATCTTCACTTTTCTTATCATCTCCCCAGCTTCTGAAAAACTGGAAAGAACAAATGGAATATTAAAACCGAAATGAATTACTGTATCAGACACTCCTAAAATCCAATGGACTAACGCATTTTTTTCCCTTACCTCTCATGGGCCTGCATTCCTCCCCTCACAAAGTTATATATTGTATCACTATGAACTGGTCACCGATAGGCCTATCTAACTCAGAGTGTCCCAAACCATACATTTTTAATCTTTCACACCCTCAACTAGAAAAATATTCCTGTGATACCAAGTCCTTCCACCAAAAGCCATAGGTTGCTTTTCTTTAATCAGCCTTTGCATGACCTGAAACATTTGATGGGTGCTCTGAAAAGAATTTCAGAGACAGATTGCCATTGCGCATTGCGACCTGTAACATGACCTTATTAGGTACTATTTACTATCAGTTCAGTAGATTAAAGTACAAGAAATTGATCCTTGGCTGCATGTTTCCCAACTAGAATGGCATCCTTAAAAGACAAGAGTTCTCCAGACATCATCAGAAGCAGACAGTCCACTAAACGTGAGTACTCATTCGAGATCCTTGAAGCAAGCATATAATTACATAAAGTAGACATCTTTACTCAATACCCTTAGAAGAGAGTTCTCCTAGATGATCAGAACCACTGATTGTCATATTCTCCTTTGCTTTCTTCCACTTTTCATACTTTTACACATACATTCACATTTTGATACTAGAATGTTTGATATTTCTGATGTAACTGACTTTGTTCTCTTACTAATAAAATAACTTGCTTAGGTACAGCCTTTACTTGAGATAATCCCCACGCTAATGTTATAGTTCAGCTTTACAAAGCCATTGCTATGCAGCAAAGTAAAGACTTGTTGGATGTCATTTAATGCCAAGTCCTGGGAAAGCCAAATAATAACGATAACCCCTTTGGTACTGCTAGAGTGAATCGATAGAAATTCGTCATCAATAGAAATTCAAACACTTGAAATGATGAACTAGGCTAATAAAATTTACTTAATGTTTAAAATGCCAAGCATAGAAAAAACTGAGAGATTTCGGCAGGGGAGGAAATCATACATGTGCCCAGAGGCATGTGCTTCCTCTCACTAAGGATCAAACATCTCAAAAGTTTATGTGTTGTATGGTTCCATTTATGTGACACTCTTAAAAAGATAAAAATACAGAAGAGATAGTGTTTGCAAGAACTTATGAATGGACAAGTGTGTAATTACTACAGGACAGCAAAAAAGGATTTTGGGGAGCAATGGAGCTGTTCTGTACCATGATCATGGGACAGTTACAGGATCTATACAATGTATTCGGATTCAAAATTCATAGAATTGTACACCAAAAATAGGCAATTTTTCTGCATGATTATTTAAAAATACAAATTAAGATCACTGAGATCAAAATGGCAAGCCAGGAATTTTCTACCATCTTCAGCTCCCTCCCCAAACTACCAATATTTACAATCATACACTAAATAAAGTGTCCAGGAGTCCAATAGAGAAGTTACTCTGTGGGAGAAGCACACCGTGGGAGCAAAAATATCTGAGATCGGAAGTATGAAAAGGGTAAGGGGAACGATCTCACTCTACCCTAGTCACTTTTCCCTCCATGCAGCACAGCTCAGTGCCAAGGGAAATCTTCTAAGTTTTGATTTTTTCCACAGGGAAAAGTGAGAGCATGTAAATGAGCACCTGCCTCCCCAGGACACTGGGGGATGCTGTCGAAGAGACCCACCTCTTTCTTGCCCCATCCAGAATACTGAGCTGTGCTGCCCAACGTGGAAGTAGGGAACACCTGTGAGAACAGCAGCCAGGGTTCTCCGTGGGCATTAAAGGGACAAGAATCCTACTAACCACGGAACAGAGTTCATCAGAAACCTGCCCACGAGCTGCTGAGACATTCTCCTGCAGATTCTCACAACCGCCTATAAGCACCCGCAAGGCTTAGCGCCTCACCCACACACCATCCCACTCAGTGGCCAGCTTCCAGGGCACACAGGAGGACAACAAGAGTGAGCAGTCTCAGAAGGTTTGTGAGCGGCTGCAGGACTGAGAGAAACCACAGCAATTTGAGCCATCAGCACTGCCCCATGGAAAGCAAGCAAAAAGGAGGCCGTCAACACCTGGTCTGGCTTTGCAGGATCAAGAGAAGTCCCTAAGTTTGTCATAAATTTTCCAGAGGCAGTAGGAAACCAATGCACAAAGCTTGGTGAAGGTTTCAATCTGGACGGTGTCTAACTAAGTACCGACTCTGCACGCTCTGCACACACTGCACACTCTGCCTAGAGCATTTCTTTTTCTTCAATTCGATAAATTCTCACCAAAATATGATAAAGCAGTTAAGTCCATAGTCACTGTGACTTCTCTGTCTTCCAGCTTGGTTTAAGGAGCATAAACCAATAAAACAGAAGCCATGCTTCCCTCTCCCTCCATCAGTCTTGGAGGAAATGGACCCATTGAGACTCACTTTTCCTTCACCCGACAGGAACAGTAGTTACAGTGAGGAAAGTAATAAAGGCCATTGAGGTGCTGGGCTACAAATACTGGCCTTTTTTAGGTCTTATAAACCTAATTTAATCTAATGACTTTCCTCATAAGAACAAACCAGTTAGCTAATAACCAACAACCATAACTCAGTCAGGACGGATGATCTCACCATTCCAACCACCAACTATATCCAACCTCAGAAAGAATATCAGCGACCTTGAAAATAGCCTACTCTTCACCAGGGGTGGGAGAATTAGGGATTTAACTACGAATGCAACATTTCCTTCATTCCATTGATGTATCTATAACACTAAAAGAGATAATTTTGTTTTAAAAGAACATTACTGTTAGTTATGTTTAATTCAGTTAGTTATGTTTAATTCAGGCAGGGAGATTTGTAACAAGCTATCTCCAAATTCACCATTAGTCCAATGCCTTTGTGCAATCTACTAATAATAGTAAAGTGGCTGAAAAATACGTATAAAAATTGTCCCATACACCCAAGAAAGTAGGATTTCATGGTTCATCATGGTAACAAAAAATAAAACAACAGAGCTTTTTGAGGGAAAAAAAATCATATAAATGACAAGAAATAGTATTTTCTTAACCAAAGAATCTGATATATACAGTGAACCCCCAGTTTGTGCAAAAGAGCATGGGATCACAAGAAGATGATTCCGGAAACAAACCGTCCAGTTACTCTTGAAACAAATGGCCATCTTAAGTTAAAATGAGAGAAACTGTTACCTTGGTAAGCTGTTAAGAGGGCAGCAGGGAGAACCAAACCTGTTTCACCTGAACATTAAGAAATTACATTTTGTTTTGACTGCTTCAGTCCTATGTGCTTTTAGAAAACCATTCTCTTTGCAAAGGAAAAAAATCAAACTTTAAAATCTGTTATGGATTTATTTATCCTCCGATCAATGTTGTTATAGTATTAAATCTACCTTTTTGTTTAAAAAAAAATTATAAATTGTGCAAAAATCAATTTATAAATTTAACTATTTCACAAAGCTTAAATTAAAAATGTGGATAAATAGCAGAATTCACATCATCTACTGATTATAAGCTATGTGAAAAAGTTCTTGCTGGGTATTGGAATTGTAGCAGTGAATAACACACAACTCTGTCTTCTAAATTCTATGAGAGAGTAAATGTGAACAAATAAATATAGAATTTGGAGGAAGAGAATAGATTTGTGAGTCTAATCCAAAGCTCCCATTTTCAAATAATTTCCTATCCTAATTTTTCTCAAATGTACAAATAACATATATCATCGCTTGGCTCTAAAGGAAAACCCAGGTCACATTTTCTTAAAAAAGGAGTGGTGAGAGCACATAGAAAGGACTCACGTTTTGCCACAAATATAAAATAAAGTTATTGTAAAACTGTAATTCTTTATACTCTCTCACAGAGCTATTGATAAGCAGATGTTTGAAGAGAAGATTTGATGAAATGGGGAATGCGGAATTCAAGATATACTATTAATTAAGAAATAGATATTGGTGGTTGCAAAATAGTCACAATGATGTAAATTACAGCAAAGGGAATATACTCAATAATATTGTAATAACTATGTACAGTGTCATGTGGGTATTAGACAAATTAGGGGATCACTTCGTAAATAATATAAATTTCTGACCTCTATGTCGTACAACTAAAACTAATACGATATTAACTGTAAACAGTAATTGAAATATAAAATATAAAATAAAAATAAATCATTTTAAGTTAAAAAATGATGCAAATTAAAATAAAAATTGATGGAAAGAGTAATACAGATTTTACCAATATTGTCTGATTACAGAATTATCGAATTCATATTTTTGGTATTGTACATATTTTCCATGTTTGGCATGTAATGTTTTATAATCAGCCTAATGATAGGTAGTTTTCAAAACACAATGCTTAATCAACAGGAAAAATTGATCACTCATAATTACATCATCAATAGCTGTAGTTTAAGGATCAGGAACTTGCCTTTGAAGCTTGCTACTTAAAAATAGATTGTTTAAAACATCCTGTTCTTTGTGAGTTACATTTGCTTCCACCTTTCATGGAACGTGACTAGAAATATAATAACATTTGTGATCATTTAGAACTAGAATACCCTTTTTATTTCAACCAAGGGTAGACATTTATAGACCGGTTAAATGTTGTATGGCATTCTAAGAACTTTACATAATTTACTCAGACATCTTGGAGTATGTACTTTTTTACCTATTTTACATAAGGAGTCTGAGGCACAAAAAACTTGCCCTAGGTTACAGGCGCACAAAGATTCAAGATCAGAGAGTCTGGTTCCGTAATCAGGTCTCAATTATTAATGTTAAATTGTGTCATATTAATGGGAACAGATTAAAATTCCTTTGTATTGTGTGAGCACATTTAAGTTATTCTGTTGATCCCTGGATATTTTCACTTGGATGTGGCAAACATCTTAAATTCAACATAGTCAAAAGGCAGTTGATCACATTCTATCCTGGCTGCCTTCAGTTTTCTAGGATAGCCATAGCTATAGTATTCATGCTTTTGAAATAACATCCTAACTTCTTGTAAAAAAAAAAAAATGTTAAAAGACTGTCCCTCATAAGGATTGTGATAATGATACTAAGGAGATTTTATGAAATGGAGAGAAAACAAATGCGAAGTCATCCTTAAAGCCTAAATTTCAAAATAAAACATTACTGACTCCCTTCAAGAATCTATTACACAAAAGTCACCAACAGAATGTTCTAACCCTTTCTGAGTCATCTTTAACTTAACCTACTAATTATCTGCTGATAACATCCAACACATTAGTTTTCACTCGAGGACCAAATATGACAAATGCTGTGTTTGAAGTTCTGTCCCTTCAAAGAAGGGGGCGCTGCTCCACTCGCAGGTTTGCCCACAGCTTGCAGGTGCATGGGAAGCACTGCAGACTCGCTGCACAGAAGTAGACAGCTGAGTCTCCAGGCTGGGTGGCTTCGATGCGCAGGGAGAGCTGTTTGTCCGCCTTCCTCGGTATAACAGAGAATCTTCCAACTTGGTTTTCCATCTTATTTGAATGAATATCTATAATGAGCTGAGGACCTTTTCCAGCTTCTTGCTTATACCAAAGGAAGTATACTGAAGCACTGTCTGAATAAGTACAGAAGATAAAAAAGCTGTTCCCCTCCTGGACACACAGGGTGGAAGGATGCCGATCCATTTTTTTCTCCTCGGGTGACCCCTATGCAGAAAGAAAAGTCAGAGAAAGGAGAAGCCTTACCAGATCATTATGCTTCAGAATTTTCTTGTTCTACTGAAACTAGAGGAAACCCGAATAAAGCCAGTCTTGGCTTCTAAAGATTACCACTGATACACTCTCATAAACCCTCAACTCACAGTCCATCTGCAGCCACAAGAAAATGAATAAAACTCTAAAGGACGTCTTCAGCATTCTTCCCATTTAGGATCCACTATGGACCTGTAATCTAGAGACAGAGGAGATTCTCCCATCATCAAAATATCCCTTCTTTTCTCTAACAAACATAAGAGTTTCTCACATGCACTACTCAGCCAATAGGAGAAAGGCTATGCTTCTGCTATAGGCTATTCATTTAGAATCCACTAAAATGAACCTTCCACATATTCAGCATCAGCAGAGGAGCACCACCGCCTTGTGGTCACATCTATAACTACTGAACTTGCTGGTTCAATGTTCTCTGACCCTGTGCCTATAGAGACTCAGACACGTAGTGGCAGCAATAGGTCAAAGTAAGCTTTAGATCAGAGATCAAGTAAGAATGTAGAGAACTGATTTCTATCTCTGTTCTCTACTGAGTCATTGTCTAAATGTTGGAATGAAGCAGATGCTGTAGGTATTTTACAACGATGGCCTGGGTTTACATGTTTGCATCAGATAAGTGCCATTATTCACTTTCTTGTTTATTTTTTTAAATTAAATTTTTTTAAGATGACGTTGGTTAACGAAATCCAATGTTTCAAATGTACATTTTAACAATAAGGTATATGTATATTTACCTCCCATAGTTAGATTTCTTTCTGTCACCACATATTTGATCCCCTTTAACCCATCTACTTCTCCTTTTCCAACATCTTACCATCTAGTAACCATTAGACTATATGTCCATGAGTCTCTGTTTGTCTCTCCAGTTCATCTGTTGCTTTTAGGTTTATATCTCACATATAAGTGATAGCATGTGATTACTAACCTTTTCTGTCTGGCTTATTTTGCTTAGTATGATTATTTCAAGGTCCATCCATGTTGTTGCAAATGGCAGTATTTCATCTCTTCTTATGATAAGTAATATTACATTCTGTATATGTACCACAGCTTCTTTATCCAATCATCTATCATAGGACACTTCAGTTGCTTCCATGTCCTGCTACTGTGAATAACGCTGCTACGAACATTGGTGATTATTCACTCTTTTAAACAAAGAAAATATATAACCTTCTTTCTCAACTAAATCTATTATAGAGAAAATCTGAGTGAAATGGTGTCAATGTGACTAAAGTAAAAGGAACATGTAAGTCAAAGGTCAGAATAAACGAAGATCATTCAATATTTCCAATGCCTATTTTCTCAGACTGTCCCTCTAAGCTGATCTTCCTCTTCCCTTGACCTTACTATTCCAAGAGAATTTGCAGTCTTAACAGTCAAAATGAAAATCTTCCCTCACTCAAGATGACTGTGATAAAAAGTAAAGGATCTCAGTGATAAGAGGACAGAGAATATCTTCCATGAGTTATTAATATTTGAACAATAGGAAACAATATGATTCATAGATTGGGTTGACTTATAATGAAAAATCTGACATGCTTTTAAAAATCCATTTCAATGCTATGTGTCTTATAGTCTGCAAATTATTGAAAGAGTACAGATTCTGAGAGAATATCAGGCTGCAGATTCAGAAAATATAACCACATGTGAGTTGATTCTTGAGATGCTTTCATTTTTCAAATCAAATGAATGGCATGTCCTAAAATGTAAGTACTGACACATATCCTTACTGGAACGTCTTCTAAAGTGTAAGCCAACTCTCGTGCCATGCATTCCTGCTTCCCTGACCATTGCTGGCTCAGATCCCATACTCCATCATTTTCCTCCCAAACTCTACTACAGTATTCTTTCCTCAAAATGTTGATAAAGACCTTCAGGCCTATGAGTTTTCAGAATTATTTTTCTCTGCCAAAAATATTTTCTCATACACTTTAACTTCTTGGAATTTTCTGATAACCTCTGTGAGAATACATCTAGGGAAGCCTAAATATGGCCTGTGTCTGCTAAGGGAATATTACAAATCAGAACTGACGTTAAAAAACTAATCATGAGAAACCGTCCCTGGGAAAGCAAGACGACCCCTTTGGAGAAATGAGAGCTCCTCCCCTAATTTGAACTCAGTGGTCCTCTGGATTTACAAAGAGTAAATCAATCTCTCTTCCACATCTCATGATTGAAAGACAGCGATGCTGAAGAATATCACTCACTATGTAAATATATGTGTATATATAAAATGTGTGATTTTACGTATGTAGAACTTCTTGATCTTGAGGATCTTCCATTCTCTCACCCATTCTTCATACGGTAAGATTTCTCAAATTCTTCTCTGGACAAATTTTCCTCCTTTGAAAGACAGATCAATACATGTCCTTTTGAGGTATGGCATGCAGAACTGAAGAGAATGAAGTGAATGTGATCATTCTTGTGAAAACTAGTGTTTCATATATTAACCATAGCATAGATATAGCCATCTCTTGGACAAAATTCCCGGCTCCATGGTTATTTCCTAGAATATTGCTTTAGTTATCATCAAAGCTTGGCCTGGATAACCTTTATTTATCATCTTCACGGACTCCCAGCCACATGAGTCTTCCAATTCCAATTATCATTTTTGTTGACAATGTGTGAGTTATGCTCATTATAGTCATATCCTGCCTCAAGGAGTGTCCACCTGGGATGATGACTATGTTTACTATCTTCAGAAAAGTCCTTAGAAATATATCCATTGTTGAGATGTTGGGGATGGCACCATCATCTTCAGCTTACTCTTACAAAAGTCTTAGTGATGCTGGTAGTGGTTTCCTGGTAGAATATAGTGGCTCAGCCTGAGTCTCCTGTCCTTCCCAAGATAACAAATATTTACACCAATTGGAATTCTCCATTTGAGTCTTCAAAATAATCGACAATCTCACACCCAAACTGTAGAGATCTATACAGCTGGGTTGCACTAGACAGATTCTCTTTGCTCAGCAATCCGATCCTGCAAGAAGAAGGCAGGGGAAAGAATGCTAAAGAAAAGTGAGGAAGTCCAGTCTCCTTCTACTCCTAGCTTCTCCACTACCGAATTGTTTCACACTGGCATGTTGGACTTACTTTGTCTTTGTAAAATAAGGTTGGACAAAAGGATGTCTTGAAGCTCTAAAATTATTTTTATTGAGGACCGGTCATGTGCAACATAGAGCGGTGTGACAATGGGAAGAAATTGTTTTCTATCATGGAACTCGAAGGTCATTTCCATGTTTCCATGAAGTCTAGTGAGTCTGAGGTAGCCCCTAACCAATTCTGGGGCCTCTTCAGTGGCAGAGACAGGGTCCTCATGGTGAGTTCTTATCTGAGTTTTTATTTCTCCTATAAGATCCCTATTGGATCAAGAGTATCCTAAGTCCACAGTAAAATGGAATGAAGTGGGATTTTACCACTGAGTGTGAAGATCATCACAGGTAGTGAGATAGAGGTGGCTCCATGACTGAGCCATGGGTGAGCAGGATGTTCTTCTGGAGACTTATTTCTTATATGTGTATCTATAGCATATCATATAAATCCTGTAGGAAAAGGAGAAAGAAAATCTCCACAACTGGGAGAACCTGGAGGAGTTGGTTGAGCTTAATAAAATGCAAAGCAAGAAGCACTTTCTACAACAACTCGATTGTGTTATGCCTTCTGGTCATTCACCTTGCAAGGTTAGTTTGGGGGTATAAAATGCCCAGCCAATGTTGGCTATATTATTTTTGAGATCCAGTGCAAAATGGAAATAAGATCTCTTTTTTAGAGAAGCACTGGGAAATGACATTAGGTAATGTTTCTAGTGGAACACATTTCTAAAATTCTTTAACTCTTACAAAAAAGTTTCGTTTAAGATGAGATTAATTTTTTAAGACCTACTTTTTACTTATTTTATGGTAACAGGAAAAGAAAGAAGTACAGAGAGTTCCAATATGCCTCCTACCCCCACACATGAGCTTTCTCACGAGAGTGGTATATTTCTTACAACTGACAAACATACATTAACATGTCATAACGACCCAAGGTGCAGAGTTTACATTAGGGTTTACTCTTGGTGTTGTACATTCTATGGGCTTACACAAATGTATAATGCCACGTATGCATCATTATAGTATCACAGAGACTGGTTTCATATCGTTAAAATCCTCTTTGCTCTGCTTAGTCTTCCTCGCTTTCCTCTCAACCCTTGGCTACCACTGTTTTTTTGTTTGTTTGTTTGTTTGTTTGTTTGTTTACTCTCTCCATAGTTTTGCCTTTTTCAGAATATCATATAGTTGAAATCATACACTATGTAGACTTTTCCGATTGCCTCCTTTGATTTAGTAATGTGCTTTTAGGTTTCTCTATCTTTTCAGGGCTTGATACCTCATTTCTTTCTGGTACCAAATAACATTTCATTGTTTGGATGTACCGCCATTTATTTATTTATTCATCTACTAAGGACATCTTGGTTGCCGTCAAGTATGACAATTATGAATAAACCTGCTATGAACACTACTAGACAAGATCTTGTGCAGACATAACTTCTTAACCACTTTGGGTAAATACCCAGAAACACTATTATTGGTTTGTATTGTAACAGTGTGTTTACTTTTGTTAGAAACTGCCAAACTACTTTACAGAAATGTTCATGTACACACTTTCATTTTGTGATAATCTATCGACAAAGTTTACTGCACCCCTTTGCTCCTTCTCAGAGCCCCAGATAGTGAAGGTTATGCATAGGCACAGCAGGTGGCCCTGACAACTGTTTAACTCACTCTCCCTGCTGGGACCATAAACCTGAGCCTGCATGTGCTCCTGTCCTGTATCTTCCTGCCCAGTTCATCTCCTCTGTTCACACATGTTTCAACCACTTATGGGATTTCTCTTAGAAAACAGAAGTAAAACATTAAATCATTAAGAATTTCAAGGTAGTGATCACAGAGCATTAAACCAAAAGCAGGGTTCCTTCTGCAACTTCACAGGTCACATGCCCGAGAAGCTGGCCTTGCTCCTAGCATCACCAGAGTCAGCCCATTTGTCTTCATCTTAATGTTCAGATTCCCAGACCTTCCTATCAATGCCCTACATTATCACAAAATACAGTGCAGCTTGGAATTGGATTTGCATTGCAATAAGCCATATGCAACTTTAAACTTCAGGTTTGGTTGCCAGAAGTCTTTGTCTCTGGCTACACCAGAGAAGGGTTTTTTTTAGGATAGTCCTGGAAGGTTTCTGCTTCCTTCCCCAAACTGTGAAGAATATTATGTACTCATGGGTAATAGATTCACATAAAATGCAAGGAAGAGACATGGATTTTAATGGAACAGAATGAAATTTCCCTGAGCTCTTCAATACAAGTTGCTCTTTATAAATGACCTAAATAGAACCTTCATACACTGCAGGTGGGAGAGTAAATTGGTGCAGCTTCGATGAAAAACAGTATGAAGTCCCTGCCTCCCCACCAAATTAAGAATAGTCCTCCCATATGATCCAGCAATCCATCTTCCGGTTCTACCTAAAGAATTGAAAACACTAATTGGCAAGAAGTATGTACCACTATGTTCACAACGGCATTGCTTATAATAGCCAAGACATGGAAACAATGTAAGTGTCTTTTGAGAAATGATTAGGTAAAGAAGAGGTGTTACATACATGCAATGCAATACTACTCAGCCAATAAAAATTATGAAATATTGCCATTTACAACAACATGGATGGATCTTGTCAGTATTACATTGAGTAAAATAAGTCAGATGGAAAAGGACAAAACCATATTATTTCACTCATATGTGGGATAAAAAACACAGAGCAACAAATGAACAAACAGGACATAAGACTGATAGACACAGACAACAGTATGGTGGTTACCAGAGGGGAAAGGGGGTGGGGCACTATTAAGAGGGTACAGGAGGTCTAACATATGAATGATAGAGGGGACTAAATTGTGAGTCACGAGCATGCATGCAATATACAGATGATGTATTATATAATTGTACATCTGAAACTTATATAATGTAATTAACCAACGTTACCCAGTAAACTTAATTTAAAAGAAGAGACCTAAATGAATATTGATGGTAGTGATACACACGACTACGTTGTACAAATTTATTGATAGTAATTGTTCAAATTAAGTGATTCTAAAGAGTTTTTACATCAGGTAGCCCAGAGTATAAGCTCTCATGTCACCCAACTTTCACTAATTCAGTAATAATGTGAGTTCAAGCAAGCAGCTTAGGTCCTGCGATCCTCATTTTATTCATGTGTAAAAACCAGAGACTACTTATTGCTTAAGTTTTATCAATACTGAAATAGATAATATATGTAGTAAGCTAGATGAATGCCTGATCCTCAATAAAATTATTTTTATTATATTTCTATTTCTAGGACTGAATAAGTTTAATATGAACATTAAAAAAATACATACATTTTCCTCTCTTTTTTTGGAAAGTAGAACCATCCACAGTTAACCGAAAAACTGAGTCATCTCTTTCTATATGTTGACCATCATAGATTTTTTCCAAGTCTATTCCAGCACAGTAATTCACATGGAATATATGGGCTACCTGCAAAAGGATTTTTTTCAACAGGGCGCTGGATATTGGCATCTTTATCAATTGTCTTAATGGTTTCATATTAGAACTTTTTATTTGTCAATGGATTTTGGGTAAAAAAGTGCAAGAAAACAAGGATTATGACAGTCCTGAAGATTCTAATTTTAGGAAGGAAAACGGTGCTGGAATATAAATTTGAAAATCCAAAGATGTGCAAAGGCGAGTGTAGGGGCAACACGTGAGCCCCGTGGGAGGGGTGGGGCTGCAGGCCCAGCTGCAGTTTGGGTACAGGCTGCAGATCATCTGGGAGCACTGTGCCTCCACTGCACAGAGGTAGGTGGCTGAGTCCTCCAGTTGGGAGGCCATGATGTGTAGGGTACTGTTCCGTTCCTTAAAATTCACTGTGGAGCTTAACCTTCCATTTGTCTTCATCCCTGAAGTCAGGAAAAACAGACTGGTGAGGCCGCCCCCAGGATCCTGTCGGAACCACTGCAGAATGCTCACAGTGGCAGAAAAACTGCACCTCAGAGTAGAGTTGGTCCCCTCCTGGAGACTCAGGGATGAAGGATTCTGCTCCACCTCCAGTCCTCTCACCCCTGCTTGGGAAAAGTAAAACAGACACAAATGATGTCACTGGGGACTAATGATGCAGTTCTAAAACTGTGAAATATCCCAAGGAGCACCCAAGCAGGACTGTCTAGGAGCTGTGTGTAGCTCTCCCTTCCCTCCCTACACTGTCACCCATTAAACACTCCCCAGTCCCCCACCTGTGAGGGCCCTAACTCACAGCAAACCTGTACCCACAGAAGCCCCAGCAGAGCTCCCCGGTGTCTCTCCATGACTCCTTGCCTAGTTGCTGTGGTGACTTTGGCCCTGCTCTGGAGGGCGTAGAGTCCTAGACCCAGGCAAATGATGTCCCTCAGTCGTTAGGTTCTGCCAGACTCACTGAGCACCAATCACATCTGAGCCCTGTCAGTCACTTAAAAGGAAGTTCCACCCCCACTGGCCCAGTCAGATGGCACAGTCATCTGTCCAAAATGGTGGCTGCCAACAGTGCAGGAGTAAGGGGAAATATTTCCAATGCATGAAGAAATAAGGTTTTTTTTTTAACCCTTTATGTAAGACGAGTTTGGGCAATATGTATGAGGACAGGTAGTTGTTTCTAGATGAATCAGTGTATCAAGGGCTATGTAAACCCTTAAGAATGCTAGAAAGAGTGACCCCATTTGCTAAATTGCATGATGTCATGCAGAATATGAGATTCAGTTATATAAAAATTCTGATAAAGGAAAACTGTCTGACAGCATGTATTCTGTATTGCAGAAGTAAATATATTTTCTTGATATCTGGAGAGCTCTGGAAAGCAATACACAATGCCACCATCTTCATAGAATATGATTGGTAAAAAATTAGATATGTGTAAAATATCCACTCTGACTTAATTTCCACCTCTCCGTTTCAACTCATGGACACCCTGTTGATTCACATGGCTGATTCTGGCGCGACCACACTTTGCTGCTCAAATTAAATATTGTCCTCTTTCTTTCCTTGTATTTCGTTCCATATGTTTTCCTTCATCTTCTCTTTATTCTAGTTCATTCTACTTTCAGGAAGATATATGAAAAGTTAGTATAAGGGGTCTCGTAGATTACTTTCTAAGTCCATGGGTTTGGGAAACTTTAGTCATAACAATTAAAAAATTGAAAACAGCTTACATAGATGTTCTCTGTTGAGTTTCCAGACTCCCGATTACCGCTAATGCCCTATCCCCGGTGCCTCTTCTGCGAACCATCCTCACGAGAATTCATAGCATAAGGACTCTAGCTTTCTAAAGATCACATAGAGGGGCAGACCTGAAAACCTGACACAACTTTACACCAACACTGTTACCGTGCTCTTCATTGTAGCTCTTTATAATTTGGCTCACAGCTCACTGGTCTCCTGTCTTAACTGTTCTACTCTGTAGACCATCAGAAAAATTTCTTATTAGGCCTACAGTGCCCCCTAGTGGGCAGAAACCATCAAGAAAGCCCACTCCACATAAACTAACTCAGCTATCACCCTACCCCAGTCTCATTACTCCATGTTTTCTGATAGTCAAGATACAAAGTAACAGCCTAGAGTGAATGCAAACAAAACAAAATAAACATATTTTACAGGATACACAAACTATAATTTAGGAGTAAACTACCAGTCAATGGCATGAGTGTTCCTTTCGGACCTAGTATTAGGTACCTGACCTAAGCAACGCACTGCAGTAAGGGTGACATACTTTTCTGGCTTTTGTGAACCACTAGAATACTGGAACTTTACTCACCACCAGTGATTATTCTCTCTCTCTCTGTTCCTTATACTCATGGTAAAGGAGTCTAGAACACAGTTGTTCAAATTAACCACTTTGAATGTTTTTCATACATAGGATTATAGCTCGGTGCTTTCTATATGACACATTTTTTAAACCACGGTTGGGCCTGCACATAATCAATTACAATTATGAAGCTTTACTTCACAAGATTGTAGAGGTTAAGAACAGAAATGAGAATAGTTTTCAGATGCACTCCAGGACTTGAATAGTCTGTACATCCCATAAAGTTGAACCACGTTCACTGGCCCAGCACTTTCTAGAATAAAACTTGGAGCACCTTGCAATAAAAAACACATACACAAGCAGTAATATGGAAACCAAGATTTCCATATAAATATGGTTGAAGAAACATTTCCCCCTTATCCTCATAGAAACAATCTAGATGCAATAAAGAGACTAAAGAAGAGGAACACATGCCATGTCTATAATTTTAGTGAAATTGAGAGAAAGAATCCAAATATTGTAAAAGCTGCCAAAATCAGATAAGCTTACACAAATACACATGTACTGAATAGGTACAGTGAACTGTCTCAGATCCAAAAGAAATCATTCTTTTTCCAATTCTTCAAACCAGGCTTAAAAACATGTTTGAATCATTTAAGATTTTATATGAAGAATTACATTAATAGACCTTCAAGTACTAAGGTAACCATTATATTCCTAAAATAAAGTCAACTTAACTATGTTGTATTTCATTTTTTGTGCATGTATTTTTCCCTCCTAAGTTTTTGCTGGATTCTTTTAGTATTTTTTCAAATAAGATTGTGGTTTTATCATTGATTTTATCATTTTCCTTTGATCAATCAATTTCTGCTTTTATCTTTGATCCCTCCAATCTGTATTTTTAAATTTTATTTTATTGTTTATTTTCAAATTTCTTGAGTTGTATGTTGAAGTTATCTCATTTTAGTTCAACCAGAGTCAAATGACCTGAGTTAAGTTTTAGATCTTTCATTTCCTAGTTTTATTCACTGAGGTAAAACTTTTCTACTGTGTCTTTATAGGATGTGTGGACCCTGAGAAAGATTTTACCTACCAAGAAGGACTCCTGGTGGCTAGCTGGGCTTAACAGGGACCTCTCATGCAAACCACACTTCAGGAAAAGCCTCTACTAAACTGCCTACCTCCCTCACTAAACTACCTACCTCCCGCACTAAACTGCCTGCCTCCCACACTCAACTGCCTTCCTACACTGTGTTCCTGTGCCTGAGGCAACACTTAGAAAAAAGTTCCTGGAATTGTATTTCAACCAATAGGACTGCAACCTTTTCTGTCCAATCACACCTGCGTAGCTATATCCTCATTAGCATTCTCACAAACCAATCACAGTGTCTCCATTCTGAACACCAGGACAATGCTTTTTGAACCAATCAAACTGTGTGGATTTGGAGTCCTTATTTGCATGAGGATAGACCAATCAGAGACCAGGGGTTGGGACTTCTTTCTATATAAGTCAGCTCCATTCTTGCTCAGGGAACTCACTATCCCTTTACCCCTGAAACAGGAGCCTGCATTTTTCTGGCTAGAGCTGAAACACAGAAGACAGTGGGCGAGGCAATAGTGCACCTCACTGGAGGGCTGCTTCAGAGCAGTATTGTTCCAAGACACCCCTGTTTCAAAATTGAGCTATAGCATTGTTGAGCTGTTACGTGGCTGTTCTCACCGATGTGCCTTAACACAATTGAGCTATTTGCATTGAATAAAGTTTCCTTCTTCACCACATCTCAAATTGGGGATTCTTGTTGGTATAGAATTGGTGTTAACATATTAAAGTAGAGCATACCTTATTTTCTCCTGCTTGAGTATTCTCTATTGCTAACAAGACATTGCTTTAAAAATCAGCATTCAGTTGCAAATTATGCATCTCGTTCAGCACATCATCATATATTAGAATATTTATTCTAGGAAGGATTATCCTTTCATGTCTCAACTTCTAAATTAAAATGTGAAGGAACGGGTGTATTAAATATTTAAAATTATTACACTATGGAGTTCATACACCTTTGTATGCTGAAAATTTAGGGCCTACATTAATCCTTGAGGTACATAGGATAAATATCCTAACCCCCTCTCAACTGTCACAGCACCTGAAATTCCACCCTCAAAAATGTTTCCCCTTGATACTAATGAATTCAGCAAAATTGCAGGATACCAAAAAACACATGGAAAACTCATTTACACGTCTATCACTAATAATGAATAATTGAAAAAGAAATTAAGAAAATTCCATTTACAATTATATTTTAAAAATAAACGTATCCAAGGGAGCGAAATACATGTACACTGAAACTACAAAATGTTGCTGAAAGCAATTTTAAAAATAAAAATAAAGAAAAAGACATTTCTGCTCATGAATTAGAACACTTAAGATTTTGTTAATAAGTCAATACTACTAAAGGCTATCCGACATTTAATGCAATCCCTATCAGAATCCCAAAGGTACTTTTTGCACAAATAGGAAAATCCATCCTAAAATTTATATGACATCTCAAGGGACCCCAAGGAGCTAAAATGATATTGAAAAAAAATTAAGTTGGAAGTTTTACACATCTTGATTGTAAAATTTATTAAAAAGCCACAGTAATCAAGACAGTGTTGTGTTGGCATAAAGACAGACATGTAGAACAATGGAAGAGAATAGAGACCTCAGAAATAAATCTTTGTATACATGATCAGATAAACTTTATCTAGGGTCTCAAGCCCCTTTAATGGGGAAGGGACAGTCTTTTCAATAAGTAGTGTTGGGAGAACTAGAAATCTACACCAAAGAAATGAAGTTGGACCCTTACCTTACACCATACGCAAAAATCAACTCAATATGGATAAAAGACCTAACCGTAAAGCTAAACCCAAAAGACTTTTAGAAGAAAACATGAAGGACAATTTTCATACATTGGATACCAAAAAGGAAAAAAATAGATTATATCAAAATTAAAACCATCTGTGCATCAAAGGATACAATCAACAGAATGAAAAGACCACCTACATAATGGGAAAATATATTTGCATATTTTATACCTGATTAGGATATAACATCCCGAATACAAAAGACCTCTCACCACTCAAAAACAACAAAACCAAGAAACCCAATTTAAAGATGGGTAAAGGACTCGAACAGCTGTTTCTAAGATATCCAAATGGCCAAAAAGTACATGAAAAGATGCTAAACAACACTAATTAGTAGGGAAATACAACTCAAAACAAAAATGTGATACCACTTAAAACTCATTGATATAGTTACTATCAAAAAAAAAAACAAAAACACACACCAGAAGGTTGGTCCATAGTGTAGTGGTTAACACGTCTGCTTTACACGCAGAAGGTCCTGGGTTTGTGCCCCAGTGGGGTCACGGACCATACCCCGGGTGCTCCAGGCCCCCCCTCACCCCATGCACCATGCTCCGGGTGCCCATCGTAGCGTGTGGAAGGAGTCTCCCTGCCTCAGAGATCCAGTTCTTAAGGGAGATGGCAACATCGATAGGTCAAGGGTGGAAAGAGGGTGGGAATTAAAGAGAGGAAAAAATAAATAAATAAACTTAAAATAAAAATAAAAATTATTAAAAAATAGAAAAGTGGTAACAAAAATGTGGAGAAATTAAATCCCTTGTGCAATGTTGGTAACAGGATAAAATGGCATCCAGTGTGCAATACTGTATGGCATTTCCTCACAATAATGAACATAGAATTGCCATATAGACCAGCAAATCCATTTCTGGGTATAGAGCTCCCCAAAGTTGAAAAAAATGGATTATACTTGAAATATTGAGATATTTGTACATCCATGTATATAGTAGCATTATTCACAATAGGCAAAGGTAGAAGTAACTCAAGTGTTCATCAATAGAGCAAAACTTGGAATGACATACAATGGAATATCATTCAGTCTTAAAAAGGAAGGAAATTCTGACAACATGGTACAACATAGATGAATTTTGAAGACGTCATAATAAATTAAATAAGCCAGTCACAAAAAAAGACAACTGCTATATGATTCCTCTTGTAAGAGGTACCTAAATTGGTCAAATTCATAGACACAGAAAGTAGAATGGTGGTTTCAAGGGGCTGAGGAGAAAAGAAAAATGGGGAGCTATTCTTTTAATGGGTACAGAGTTTCAGTTTTGCAAGTTGAAAAGCATTCTGGAGATGGATAGTGGTGATAATTTTACAATAATATGAATGTACTTAATACCACTGAGCTGTACATTTAAAAATGATTAGATGGTAAATTTGAAGTTATGTGCATATTACCAAAATTAAAAATAATTTTAAAAACTTTTAAAAACAGGCATCTCTTTATGATTTCTACTCTACACATGTTCAAGTATAAGAGGAACATATACATGATCACTTATCAATCAACCATTACCAATCAAATTTTAAGACACTGAGAACACAGGGTTAAAGATGAAAGGAGGAAATAGGACAGAATAAAGACTTTGGATTGTGGAACGTTAATTAAGCATAGCAGGCCTGAGATTGTACAAAATGAGCCACAGGATGGCATTAAATGCTGCTGGTGGAGGGGTAATACGAAGACAAGAGCAGAAAAAAAAAAACCAAACAGAATTCGAGAATTCGTACTTGGCCCCTTCACCATATCCTCTGATAGTCACCAAGAGTTGATCACTTTATGGATGAGATTGATAGGAGGCAGATAAACCGATACTATAAAAATTGAGCTCTTCCAGATGTTAATAAAGCAATTAAACAGAATGAGCTCTCAGCAGAAATTTGGTCACACGTTAGGCACACAATGCATTTTTTAAAATAAATACATATATGGAATTGAATAAATAACTTTTATTAAGAAATCAAGCTACATTATTCTGTTAATATACAGTCTCTTATTTTTTAATTTTTTAATTTAATATTTACATCTCTACTCAAGAGTGAATCGTTTTTATTGTACCATGTTTAGTAGGTGTATTAAAATTCACTAGCTCTGTAAAATGAAATTTACAGTCAACACAAGTAAGGATGTGTTGCAAATTATCTGTACGTTGAAAGTTACAAACTCTTAGCTACATAATTAATGTGATTTTTTTAAATACCTTTTTCATACATGGAATGCCAATAAAAATGAACATAAAAAAGTTTAATTAAATGTGAGCATAAAGGAAAAGGCTTCAAAATATAATGAAAAACATTCAAAGTCTTTTATACAGAAACACAGCATTTTCAAGTATTAAAGTAAAAATGGGAAAAAAAGAGATATTTTAAATGTTAAGAAAGTAATTAAAAGTAATTCTAACTTTCTGGTTTTCAAATATTATATCTCTTGCTTCTTTGTTTCTTTTAATGAAGGAATGTTGAGCATCAGTAAAATGGGACAAAATTTCTATCATTTAAATTAAAATATAAATGTATAATAATTACCCAAAGATGTGGGGCAAAGCAGTAACAGTGAGGAACAATTGACCCTCACAGGCAATATGAGTTTCTGTAAAAGTATCATCTCAGGTTGGCATAAAATGAGACAAAGAGATCAATGGAAATAAAGCTTGCAGAAACATAACGAAAAGAGGAATTTCATGTATTATAGTAGTGGAGAAACATATTAGGAGCAAAAGGATGCCTATTTGTGTACAAATAAAGAGGTTTGTGTCTCTACCAGGGAGATCCTCCACAAGTATCTCAAACCCCACTAATTTTTTATAACTTTTTGGATAACATTAGTTGGAGGAAGGTAAATCTGAGTTATGGAAATTGAGTCCTTTTATGCCAGAGTGGCAATAAGATGGAATGAGCTCTGAGCACAGTTTGTCATATAGTAGGTACCTTAGAAAATAAATATGAGTATCATTGACTCACAGCAAACAAACCTAAATTAAACCAATTCGTTAAGAAGTAAAAAAAAAATCTATGATATACGAAAAGAGGAAACATACAGAGAGATTTCATGACTTTCCTTATTGAAGACAATGGCTATTGTCTTCAATAAGGAAAGAGATGGCTAATAGCCATTGTCTTCAATAAGGAAGAGATTGAAAGAGATCAGAATATATCACTCCAAAAATATGCTTCAATTGAAAGAGATCAGAATATATCACTCCAAAAATATGCTTCTCTGACATAAAAATTATTTTGAAGTAAAGGCAGAAATCACAAAAAAGGTTCTCTTTTACTGCCTAAAGGCAGAAAATAAATTCTACTTTTATTGGAGAGAGACTCACAGGCCAGACACAGCACCACTACCATCTGCTAACTTTCTTAAACTAATTTTCATCTTGCTCATTAAGAAAGATAAGAATGACTGAGCCCTAGGTGCACTTCCGTGAGCTCACATGACTTGGTCTGGTAAATTCTACACGAATCGATTGTTTCTTTATCTAAATGGTTTTAAATGTTCCTGCTCTGTAAGTCTTCAGATCTTCATTCTCTTGTGAAGGCTTCTACATATAAGTAAAACTTCAATAAATTTGAGTCCTTTTCTCCTGTTAATGTGTCTTATGTTAGTTTAATTCTTAGATCCAGCCAACCCAAACAGAGTAAAAGAGAATTTTACTTCAGTATATATAGTATATATATTCAGTATATATAGCACATTATATATACTGAATGAAAATTTACTAAACAAGTTGATCTGAAATTCCAACACGTCACATAGGTTTTACTGATTTCTCTGTCAGATGTTTCTGAATTTCTCAGTAAATTTTTCTAGTTCAATCTATCACCTAATGGAAATTGATCATTGTGGATGTTCTTTGTCTTTAATAAATGATTTCAAACCAAATTTTCAAGAATAAGAAGGTTTTGAAGAACGATAACTCTAGACATGGTTTATGAACCTAGAGAGGTATTTTCTTAGAGTATTTCCTCTCTAACCCTACCTACATCTGTGCTTCCACAGACCTCACCACTTCCTGTCTGTGATGGCAATTCCCAGCCTTGGTCTCTACAGCAGGTGGATGCATCAGGCAGAGCCCTGGGGTTTTGGTACATCTCCCTTCTACACACCTCTCACTGTGGGCTCACTCAGGGCACAGAAATACAATGCAGTGTCTTCCAGCTGTGCAGCTGTGATGACGAGGTTGCAGAAATTGTTTGCTTTCTGAAAATTCAAAGAGTAGCGACCTTCTGTGGCATTTCGCTGGTTGTAAGAGTTCTGACGAATAAGTAAAATCATCGTCCCACTGCTGAGCTGCTTGTACCAGAATAAACTATAACTACTATCACTGGTGTCGTATCTGCAGTCCAGGGTGACAGCCTCCTTCTCTTGCACTAACATTGCCCGATGGCCTTGAGTTACCTTCTGGGCAATACTGGATCCTGAAAGAAAAAATATACAACAGAAAGTTTGGGGATAAATGGTGTGAGACAAAAAAAAAATCTTTTTTACACCCTGCTACCTTTCCTTCCCAAGGTACCCAGAAGACACTGCCTGGACCCCCAGTCCTTGGGTCACACAGGAGGCCCATTCCCACTTGGGCCATCCCTACCTAGCCACACTGAAGCCATGACCACCTCCAGAAGTCTGGAGAGCAACATGTCCATGTTCTTTCACTAGATGGAAAATATCTTGTTCGTTTTCAGTTTCAGAGCTCTGCAACACAAGGTGACTCTGAGAGGGAGAAAGAAGAAATGCTGAGCTGTGTTGCTGCTGCCCCAGAACAGGAAACGGGTTTCCTGGTGTAGCAAGTTAGTGGGAGTCACGTCAAAATTTTCTATATACTGGTTGAGTCTCACTCAATGCAAAGTTCCTTTTGCATTAGGCAACACTTAGTTTAAAAACAATTACATCTGAAAATAAACATGAGCACAATTGCATATTGAAAAAAAAAAAAGCTGATGATTGACCCACTGCTATGATCAGTCATTGCATCTGTGATGGAAACTAGGCAGTGGCATTTATTTAAAAATACTACATGTAATGGATTATAGAAACGACATAAGACGGAAACATCATGTATCCTCATGCCTGTATATGCTGTTGTTTCACCTAAGGTAGAAATAAATCACTTTCTGATAAGAAGGCTAAGATGTTTGAAAAAATCACTGTCGTTCTTATGATCTTGATTTTTAAGGCAATATTCCTCCTCACTACTAACGTCTGCTCAGTTACCTTGTGCAAATAGCAGAAAACCAACTAATCCCCCTCTGCTGAAGACTGAAATGAAGCCCTCGGGCATGCAGTCCTGTCACAGAGGTCCCCTTCTCTTCTCTATTTAGAGTGATAGCTCAGCTCTCCTCAAAAAGGACATAAAAGACACCAGAGTTTGACCATCAGATTATTGAGATTTTAAACTTACATTTTTCCCATTACCTCAATTAAGTCCCTAATTGGGCTCCAACAAGCCTCTATATTCTGTGTGCCCAGCTCTAAAGGCAATATTTCTAGATGACCTCATACACCTTCATAGGATCACTAATCAAAAGATCACTGATTGCAATAGACCTTTGTGTGACTATAAAAGGAAAGCCATGCCTAGGAATATTACTCAACTACGTGCCTACCAATAAAGCCCCATTGCTATCATTGCTGATCTTTTGATACAGTAGCCAAAACTTGTCCTCCACATCTTAAAGTAATTGTAGCCTCAGCTAAATTGGTTGAAGTATCTTCGGATCTAGCCCTGGAAAAAATACGTCAGCAAACTGTCATGCTAAATATGATTTCTGACTGTAGTTTTTATTTATGCAAGCAACTCTTTGAGAACATAAAGACAAATCCATGGAAGAAAAAACTTTTCCCCCAATATAATCAAGAATCTCGAGGAATTATTGATTAGTTTGGTCCAGGAGAACAAAATATTGAAAAGCCAAGGCAGCTTCCTTTGGAAGCCAAATGATTTGCAATGAACATTGGCTAAAACACTACAGGAACAGCACATCACAATAGGGGCATATCATCTGGTGGAAAAATTTTTCTGGGATGGCAGACATTGGAACCAGTTCATGCCTTTCTTGGAACCAATAAAAACCTATAAAGATGGGATATGAACTAGAATCTTGTCCAAGGAAACATTTGAGTATCTCCAAAAAGATTGTACACAATTGTATTCTCTCCATTGGTCATGATGTAAGTAGGAACAGTATTTTCTTTTCTCTGTGGGTTGAAGCATTGTCCTCTCAGAAATCCACGGCCCTCACAGTTGCTAAATATCAAGATGATTTTTATGTTTAATACCTATACCATTTCAAATTATCTCTATATAGAGAAACAAATTTCTCAGGGGCAGTTAAGTAAGGTTTTGCTCTCACCCAGAATCTTCACTTTTCTTATCATCTTCCCATCCTCTGAAAAACTGAAAAGAACAAATGGAATATTAAAACTGAAATGAATTACTGTATCAGACACTCCTATGGACTAACACATTTTTAGCCTTACCTCTCATGGCCCTGCATTCTTCCCCTCACAAAGTCAAATGTTGTCTCATTATGAACTGGTCACTAATAGGCCCATAGAACTCAGACTGTCCCAAAACATACATATTTTCATCTTTCACGCAGTCAACTAGAAAAATAAATCAATGATACTCAGTCCTTTTATCGAAAGCCATAGGTTGCTTTTCTTTAATCAGCCCTTGAATGACCTAAGACATTTGACTGGGTGCTCTGAAAAAAGTTCTAGAAAAAGATTGTCATTCGGATTTATAAAATGACCTTATTAGATATTATTTACTACCAGTTCAGCAGACAAAGAACAATAAATTGCTGCTCGGTTATATATTTACCAACTAGAGTGACATTATGCACACTTAAATAACAAAAATTGTAAAGTTACCCAAATTGGAGATCTTCAACTGCAGTTCTCCAGAGATCATCAGAAGCGGAGAGGCCACCGAACATGAGTACTCACTCAAGATCCTTAAAACAAGCATATAATTACAAAAAGTAGTCATCTTTATTCAATACCATTAGAAGAGAGTTCTCCTAGATGATTGAAACCATTGATTGTCATACCACGCTTTGCATTCTTTTATTTTTCATACTTGTAGAGGTATATTCTCATTTTAATATCAGAATGTTTGATATTTCTGATTTACCTGACTTTGTTCTCTTACTAGTAAAATATCTTGCTTAGGTACAGACTTTACTTCAGATAATACTCACACAAATGCTATAGTTCAGCTCTACGAAGCCATTGCCATGCAGCAAAGTAAAGACATGTCGGATATGTCATTCGATGCCAAGTCATCGGAAAGTCAAATAAAACTACACCTCCGCTGATAGTGCTAGAGGAATGCAAACACTTGAAATTATGAACTTTATTAATAAAATTTACTTAAAAGTTCAAAACACCAAGTGCAGAAAAAGCTGAGTGGTGGCAGAGATGGAAATCATGCATGTGCCCAGAGGTATGTGCTTTCTCTCACGAAGGTTCAAACATCCCGAAAGGTTATGTGTTATATGATTCCATTTATATGACGCTCTTAAAAAGATAAAAAATATAGAAGAAAACAGGATTGAAAGAAAACATGGCTGAGTGAGAGACATCCCCAGATCTCTCCCCTTGAAATAACAATAAGCTGAACATCTAAAACTCAACAAAAAACACCCAGCTGCACACCAACATGTCTGAGCGTGAAATCTGCACTTAAGAGCTGCCACAGGTCAGAACCCCGGATATCAGACAGTGGACTGGGACAAATAAAGAAGCTGCCTCTGGCAGCCACCGGAGATCCCTGCAGAAAGAAGGGGAGGGGAAAAGGTGTGGTCACTTCCCTGAACAGCCCTGCCTGAGAGAGTTTGTGAGTTCCACACAGCCAGTGGCGGGCCCAGTCATCAGGGCAGAAAGCAAAGAAGCAGATGGCAGAGAAACAACAGTTGATTTTTACTGGCTGCAATTGAAAAACTGAGACTGAGCCACAGCCCCCAACCCCAACCCAGAGCAGCCATCCTCCCATACCCTCTGAGACCTATCTTCGCGGAGTCCCAGGGGAATCTGAGCAAACACTACTGAACTGTTGCTAACACTGACAGGGACTGAACCTGAGGGTAGGGAGCGTGATTAAATATCTAAAAGAAAATAAAAGCATTATTAAGGCTTTATAAGAGGCTTAGACGCCATCTACTGGAAACCAAAATAAAAGCGCCTTCTTTGCAGCAGGCTAAAGAGAGACCTTTATATAATAAATCTTCTCTCTGGAAAAAAAAGCGAAAACATTTCCATTAATGCACAGGAGGAGAAATAGTCCATTAAACACAACCAAGGTGACAAGGCATCTCAGAAAGAAAGAAAAAAATCTCCAGAACATAAGCTTATAGACATAGAAATATGCAACTTAAATGACGGAGAATTTAGGATGGTACTTCTGAAAAAACTCAGTGAGTTCCAAAATGAGTCATATCAACATTGTCAGGAATTGAAAAATACAACTAGATGAGCAGAATTAGATCTTTAGCAAGAAGATTGAAACCCTCAAAAAGAACAGAATAGATCTTCTGGAGATAAAAACACACACTGCAAAAGTTGACAAATGAAATAGCAAGCTTGGGACATAGAGTCGACCAAATAGAGGAAAGGATCAGTGATATCAAAGACAGAAATCTAGAAATAAGTCAGAAAGAAGAAGAGAGAAACCAAAAGATGAAGAATAATGAAAGAGAAATATAAGAACTAGCTGATACAATCAGGAGAGGAAACATAAGAATAATGGGCATTATCGAAGATGAAGAAAAGGAGCAGGGACTAGAAAGCATTTTCAGACAAACAGTGGATGAGAATTTCCCAAATCTAAGGAATGAGCTGGAGCTTGGAATTCAAGAAGTCAACAGAATATTCAATTATCTCAACCGAAAAAAGGCCTACACCAAGACACATTGTATTAAAATTATTAAAATCAATGACAAAGACAGATTTCTTTGGGAAAAGAAATCCAGGGAAAAGAAGACGGTAACTCATAAAGGAAAAGCCCATTAGATTATCGTCGGACTTCTCAGCACAGACCTTACAAGCTGGAAAGGAGTGGAATCAAATATTCAAACTATTAAGTGAAAATAACTACCAGCCTAGAATAATGTTTCCAAGTAAGCTCTCCTTTAGACATAGAGGAGAAATTAAGACCTTTCCAGACATTCAAAAATTGAGGGAATTCTCCACTACGAGTCCTGCACTACAGGAAATACTGAAAGGGGTCAGTTCACCTAAAACAAAATGACAAAAAGAAAAAAAAAAAACGTAATTAGGAGTAAAGCGACTATAAGGCAAATTGATGCAGAGGAGTGCAATCCTGACTAAGAACAGGACATTATAAGCTTAAATAATAATAAGAGAATGGCTACAGCAAGATAGTAATGAACGTTCAGCATACATAGAGACAAATAGAGGTGACAATGACTGAAAGGGGGAGGATTCAAAGACCCAAATTCACAAAAGGGAATGTAGATAAGGCACATACAGAAGAAAGTGGACGACTCTCTCTATATAACTATCCTTTGCATATTTATAATGGTAACCACACACCAAAGAATCAAAACTGAAGTATATAACATAAAACAAGAAAAACCAGAGGGAAAACCCACAAAAGCCAACCCAAATAAAGAAAACAGAAACATAAGGACAAAGAAGCAATGGAAACACCAAGTTACCAGAAAGCAAAAGATAAAATGGCTACAAGAAGACTTCATATTTCAATAATCACCCTAAATGTTAATGGACTAAACTCACCAATAAAAAGGCACAGAGTTGCAGAATGGATTAAAAACCAAAACCCAACCATATGCTGCCTCCAGGAGACACATCTCAGCTCCAAAGACAAATATAGACTCAAAGTGAAAGGGTGGAAAATGACATTTCAAGCAAATAGCATTCAGAAAAAAGCGGGAGCAGTGGTACTAATATCAGACGAAATAGACTTCAAAAAGATAAAGAAAGATACTGAGGGACACTTCATAATGATAAAGGGAATCATGCACCAAGAAGACGTAACACTTATTAACATTTATGCTCCCAATCAGGGAGACCCGAAATAGGTAAAGCAACAAGGTAAAGAGACAACCATCCAAATGGGAAAACATATTTGCAAGCAATGCCTCCGATAAGGGCCTAATATCCCAAATATACAAAGAACTCGTAGGACTCAATAACAACAAAAAAACAAATGATCCAATCAAAAAATGGGCAGAAGACCTGAACAGACACTTCTCCCTAGAGGACATACAAATGGCCAACAAATATATGAAAAGATGCTCAATATCGCTAGCTATTAGAGAAATGCAAATCGAAACCACAATGAGATACCATTTCACACCTATTAGAATAGCTATAATCAACAGGACAAGTAATAACAAATGTTGGAGAGGATCTTCAGAAAATGGAGCCCTCATACACTGCTAGTGGGACTGCAAATTGGTACAGCCACTATAGAAAAGAGTATGGAGTTTCCTCAAAAAACTGAGAATTGATCTACCATATGATCCATCAATCCCTCTACTTGGTATTTACTCCAAAGATTTGAAAACCCATTCCAAAAAGAGATTTGCTCACCGATGTTCATAGCAGCATTATTCAAAGTGGCCAGGACATGGAAGCAACTGAAGTGTCCTATGAAAGATAATTGACTAAAGAAGCCATGGTACATATATACAATGGAATATTACTCAGCCATAAGAAGAGATGAAATATTACTGTTTGTGACAACATGAATGGACCTTGAGATAATAATGCTAAGTGAAATAAGCCAGACTTAAGAAGTAGAAAATCACATGATATCACTTATATGTGGGACATAAACCTAAAAGCAACAAATGAGCAGGACAAACAAACAGAGACTCATGGACACAGACTATAAACTAGTGGTTACCAGAAGACTATAGACATGTGGTTACTAGAGGAGTGAGGGTAGATGGCGTATGGGGGATGAAATATAGAGTTTAGGGGGAGGGTGAAGTGGATAAAGTGTATCAAATATATGGTAGCTGTAGGAAACTGGACTTTGGGTGGTAAATACACCATAAAATATATAGATGTCAAATGATAATGTATACCTGAAAATTATATATTCATATTAACCAATGTTAGCCCAATAAACTTAACCTAAAAATAAATAGATAAATAAATAAATGAATGAATAAATAAATAAATGACAAAAACATAAAACAAAAATCAATATTTGTAAGGAGTTAATGATTGGGGAGTGTGTAATTATAAAAAGATAGCACAAGAGCTTTGGGGAGCAATTGCACTCTTCTCTATCATGTTGTGTGATAGTTACCTAGTATACACTATGTGTTTAGAATTCAAAACTACAGATATAACTATACAGAGAAATAATCAATTTTTCTATATCACTTTTTAAAATAAAAATTTAAAACACTGAGAAATAAAATTTTAAAACACAAATAAAGTAATTGATGTGGTTTCTATTTTCATGGCTGAACTCTGCTGAATATGTACATTATTTTCTCAACTTGGGAAAGAAGTGCACCTGCCATGCCAACAGTGATAGGCAAAATAATGGCTAAAAAAACAACCAGATCTAAATCTTCAGATTCTGTGAATGTTGTCTTGTATGGGAACACGCAAACACATATACACAGGAAAAAACTTTTGAAGATATGATTAATTAAGAATCCTGAGATGGGAAAATAATTTTGGATTATATGAGCCTAAATGTATTCACATGTGTACTTTTAAAAGGGAGACAGAAGGAGATTTGATGACAGAAAAAGAGAAGCCAAAGAGATCGTAGATGCAAAGATTGGAGTGACGTGTCCACAATCCAAGAAATATCGGCACCCACTACAGCCAGAAGATTCAAGGAATAAATTATCTCCTAGACCCTCTGGATCAGGTGCAGCCCTCCTGACAACTTGATTTTAGTTCAATGGAAATAATTTCAACTTCTGGCATTTAGAACCATGACAGAAAAAAATTCTTTCTTGTGTGTGTTGATTTAGTATACATATAGAAAGAAAACCTTTCTTATTAAATCCATTGGGGTAACACTGATTAATAAAATCATATAGGTTTCAGCTGTACAATTCAATAACCCATCATACATATATATTGCACTGTGTGTTCACCACCCAAAATAAATCTCCTCCTGTCACCATATTATTTGACTCCCTTTTTCCTTAACTACCTCCTCCCTCCACCTTTCCTTCTAGTAACCACTAAACTGTTGTCTGTCATGAGATTTTGCTTGTCTGTCTTGTTTGTTTGTTGCTTTCAATTTTATATCCCACATATGAGCGAAGTCATATGGTTCTCGACTTTTTCTGTCTCACTTATTTTGCTTAGCATGATAAGCTCAAGATTCATTCATTTTGTTGCAAATGGCAAAATCTCATCCTTTCTTATGGCTATGGAATATTCCATTGTATATATGTACCACTTCTTCTTTATCCAATCATTCATGGAAAGACGCTTCGGTTGTTGCCATGTCTTGGCCACCATGAATAATGCCACAGTGAACACAAGGTACATATATCTTTACAGAAAAAAATTTCTGTTATTTTAAGCCACCAAGTTTGTGGTAAATTGTCCAGAGGCAGTAGGAACCAAATATACAAACCACCCTGAAGTTTTAAAGCTTGAATGTGTCTGAATCCAAGCTAACTATATACTGAGTCTGCACACTCTAGCTAGAACATTCTTTTTCTTCCATTGCATAAACTCTCAAGTATGATAAATCATTAAGCCCAAAGCAATAGCCACTTTCTCTTCTAACTTGGTTTGAGAAGAATAAACCAATAAAATATAAGCCACACTTCCCTCTCATTCCATTAACAGTCTTAGAGGAAGAAGATCAAAAGAGAATCAGTCTGCTTCTACCAACAGAAGCTATTAGTTATAGTGAGGAAAATAAAAGATAAAAAAAAAATAAAAGCCATTGAGGTGTTGGAAACAGTACTGACCTTTCTTGTTCAGATGTTTTAAATCTAACTTAAACTAATGACTTTCCCTATAAAAACAAAACAGTTAGCTAATAACACACAACTATAATTCAGCCAAGAGGGATCATCTCACCCTACCAATTGCAAATTATATCCACCCTTAGGAAGAATATCAGACACCTCGAAAATAGCCTACCCTTGACCGGGGGTGAAAGAATTAGGGAATTAATTATTTATGCAAATTTGTTCTTTCCATTGATTTACCTACAACACTAGGAGAATTACTCTTTTTAAAAGAAACTTGTGAATTTATATAGAACCATAAAGGACTCTGAATAGCCACAACAATCTTGAGAAAGAAGAGAAAGTTGAAAGTATCACACTACCAGATATCAAACTATACTACAAGTCAACAGTAATCAAAATAGCATGATATCGGCGAAAAAAAGAAAGAAAGAAAGAAAGAAAGAAAGAAAAGAAAGGCGAGGGGAGAGAGAGAGAGAGAGAGAGAGAGAGAGAGAGAAGAAAGAGAGAAAGAGAGAGAAGAGAGAAGGAAGGAAGGAAGGAAGGAAGGAAGAAAAGGAAGGAAGGAAGGAAGGAAGGAAGGAAGGAAGGAAGGAAGGAAGGAAGGAAGATAAGTATAAAAAAAAACCCATATATCAATCAATGGAACAGAATAAAGAGCCCCAAAATAAATCCACGCTCACTTAATATATGACAAAAGAGGTAAGAATATATGATGGGGTAAAAAGATCTCTTCAATAAATGGTGCTGGGAAATTGAACAGATATGTGCAAAAAAAGAAACTGGATCACCTTCTTACACTGTATACAAAAACAGACTCCAAATGGATTAAAGACTAAATGTAAGACCCAAAACCATAAAACGTCTATAAGAAAATATAGGCAGTAATCTCTCTGATATTGCTACTAGTAACTTCGTTTCAGACATATCTCCTCAGGCAAGGAAAACAAAAGAAAATATAAACAAAAGGGACTACAACAACCTAAAAAGCTCTGTACAGCAAAGGAAACCATCAACAAAATGAAAAGACAACTCACTGAATGAGAAAAGATATTCACTTATGATACATCTGGTAAAAAGTTAATATCTAAAATATATAAAGAAATCATACAACTCAACAACAACAACAACAAAAACGAACAATCCAATTAAAAAATAGGAAGAAAGCATGAACGGATATTTCTCCAAAGAGGAAATACAGATGGCCAATAGACGTATGAAAAAATGCTCAAGGACACTAATTATCAGAGAAAATCAAATTATACCCACAATGAGATATCGCCTCACACCTGTCAGAATGGTTATCATCAATAAATCAAAAAACAAGTGCTGGTGAGGATGCAAAGAAAAGGGAACTCTCATACACCGTTGGCGGCAATGCAAATTGGTACAGCCACTATGGAAAACAGTCCGGAGGTTTCTCAAAAAATTAAAAACAGTTATTCCTTTTGACCTAGCAATTGCACTTCTGGATATTTATCCGAAGAAAGCCAAAATAATAATTTGTAAAGATCTATGCACCTCTATATTCATGGCAACACTATTTACAATAGCCAAGATGTGGAAGCAGATGATTTGATAAAGAAGTTATTGTTTACATATACCATGGAATATTATTTAGCCATCAAAAAAAAAAATGAAATCATACCACTTGCAATGACATGGATAGACCTAGAGATTTTATGCTGAGTGAAATAAGTCAGACAGAGAAAGATAAATACCATATGGTTTCACTTATATGCAGATTCTAAGGAACAAAACAAACAAACTAATCAAAAACAGACTCATAAATATAGAGGACAATCTGGTGATGGCCAGAGGGTAGGGAGGGTTGAGGAGCTGGGAAAAAGGGATGAAGGGTTAAAGAAGTAAAAATTAGTAGTTGATAGACGGTCATGGGGATGGGAGATATAGCATAGGGAATGCAGTCAGTATTAATTAATGGCTAGGTGGAGAGCTAGAGGAGAGAAAAAGCAATTGGGGGGTCACTTTATAAACTATATAAATGTCTAACCAATGTACTGTATACAATATACTTGAAACTAATAATACAAAAAAAATCAAGGGATTATAGCTTCTCTTGAAGGATCAGGAAAAAACTAAAAAAATAAAGGCAATAACTACTTTTCTATCAAAAACTACTCTAAATGTAAATGGTTTAAATTCTCAAATCGAAACACGTAGGGTGGCTGAATGGATAAGAAAACAAGAAACTTATATGTGCTACCTACAAGAGACTCCTTTCATATCGAAAGACACACACAGACTGAAAGTAAAGGGATGTGAAAACATATGTCACAAAAATGGAAATGAAAAAGAAAAGCTGGGGTAGCAATAGTTATACAGACAAAATAGACTTTTAAAAAGGCTATAATAAGAAACGAAGAAGGACCCAGTAATCCCTCTTTCGGGTATTTATCTGAAAAAAAACAAAACACTACTTCAAAGTGACATGTGCATCCATATGTTCGTTGCAGCATTATTGACAATAGCCAAGATATGGAGGCAACCTGGGTGTCTATTAATGGGTGGATAAGTATAAAAGAGGTGTAAATATATACAATATTACAAAGCCATAATAATGAATGAAAATGTACCCCTCGGGACAACATGGATATATCTACAGGATATTGTGCTAAGTGAAATAAGACAGGCAGAGAAAGACAAATACCATCTGATTTCACTTATATGTGGAATCGAAAAATCAAAATATACAAACAAAACAGAATTAATCTCATAGATACAGAAAACCTATTGATGGTTGCAAAATGAGAGGGAGTTCGGAGGGTATGGAGAAAAAGAGGAAGAGATTCAGAAGTATAAATTCGTAGCTTCACAATAGTCATGGAATGTAAAGTGTAGCATGGGGAATGTAGTCAATAATATTGTAATAATGCTGTATGGTATCAGATGGTCATTAGGTTTATCAGGGTATTACTTTATAAATTTTATAAATGTTTAATCACAATGTTGTACACCTGAAACTAATATAATACTGTATGTCAACTATAATTGAAAAATTAAAAAAAAATTAAATAAATACATAAAGTACTCAGAGCATATAGAACAGCTGACAAATTTTACCATAAATATACAGGGAGGCAGAAAATACAATGTAATTGTGGTTTCTGACATGCTCTTAGAACTATTAAAAATCAGGAATTAGAGAAGACAAAAATCGGAATGCACAATTCAAGATTTACTATTAAGTGAAAAAATCAGAATCTTAATTATACTAGAATTTGTGAAAATGGTACATTATATATAAGCAATAAATTAACTGGCTGTATAATTATCAATTTTACATATTTATATTTTATATATTTTCTATATTTAGCATGTAATGCTTTATAATTGGGCAAAAAAATAACAAGCAAAATTTGAAAGACAAGATTTAAAATCTCATTCGTAATAGAAATACTCAGAATTTAATTATATGTAAAGAGCCTGACTAGCAAATGTAAAGTCATTTTCAAAGTCTAAATTTCACAAATCCACCAAACAGTCAACTGACAAAACATTCTTTCTGGGTCATCTTAAACCTAACCTTCTTATTATGTGTTTTTAACAGACAACACATTCGTTTCCACTTGCAGACAAACGCTATCTGACAAAGGTCTGTCCCTTCAAAGAAGGGGGCTGCTCCACTCCCAGGATTGTGCACAGCTTGCAGGTGCCTGGGAAGCACTGTGGACTTGCTGAGCAGAAGTAGACAGCTGAGTCTCCAGGCTGGGTGGCTTCGATGCTCAGGGAGAACTGTTTGTCCGCCTTCCTCAGTGAAACAGTGAATCTTCCATCTTTGTTTTCGTTCTTATTTGAACGAATATCTATAATGAGCTGAGGACCTTTTCCAGCTTCTTGCTTATACCAAAGGAAGTATACTGAAGCACTGTCTGAATAAGTACAGTTGATAACAGAACTGTCTCCCTCCTGGACCCTCAGGGTAGAAGGACGCTGATCCACTTTCTCTCCTCGGATGACCCCTATGCAGAAAGAAAAAGTCAGAGAAAGATGAAAGTATGCCAGATTATTACTGTCCAAAATATACTTTTCCTCTTCTATAGTAACTGGAAGGAACCTGAATAAAGCTAGTCTCTTCCTTGGCTTCTAAAGAAAATCCACTAATATACCCTGTTTCCCATAAACCCTCAACTCACAGTCCAGTTGCAGCCACAAGAACAAAAATAAAGCTCCAACGGATATCTTCAGCATTCTTCCTAATTGAGATCAATTATACACTTATAATCTTCAGCCAATTGAGCTACTTCTGTTATCAGGCTGTCCCTTCTTTTCTCTAACAAACGTGGGGTTTTTCACATTCTCTGCCCAGCCAATAGGAAAAAGGCTCTTCTTCTGCCACAGATGACTCATTCAGAATCCACATATTCTTCATCAACAGCAAAGCACTACCATCTTGTGGTCAAATCAATAACTACTGAACTTGCTGGTTCAATGTTCTCTTACCCTGTGCCTATGAGGGGCTCAGACACAAAAAAGCAGCAATAGGTCAAACAAAGTCTTAGATCAGAGATTAATTTAGATGTCGAGATCACGATTTCTGTCTCTGTCTTCTACTGAGTCATGATTTACACGTTGGAAAGAGGCAGATGCTGTTGCTATTTATTCAACAGTAGACTAGGTCTCTTTTTTTTTAACATTTTATATTTTTCCCCCTCCCCCCTCCACCCTTCCCACTGGTAACCACTAGTCCATTGTCCATGATCATGAGTCTCTGTTTCTTTGCCCTGTTCATTTGTTGCTTTTAGGTTTATATCCCACATATAAGTGATATCACGTGATTATCAACATTTTCTGTCTGGCTTATTTTGCTTAGTATGATTATTTCAAGGTCCATCCATATTGTTGTAAATGGCAGAATTTCATCTCTTTTTATGGCTGAGTAATATATGTACCACAGTTTTTTAGCCAATCATCTATTGTAGGACACTTTGGTTGCTTCTATGTCCTGGCCACTGTGAATAACGCTGTTATGAACATCAGTGTGAAAAATATCTTTACAGATATAAGTTTTCAAGTCTTTGGGGCAAATACCCAGTAGAGGGATTGCTGAATCATATGGTAGATCAATTCTTAGTTTTTTGAACCTCCATACTGTTTTCCATAGTGGCTGTACCAATTTGCAGTCCCTCCAGCAGTGTATGAGGGTTCCTATTTCTCTACATCCTCTCCAACATTTGTTATTACTTGTCCTATTGATTATAGCTATTCTAACAGGTGTGAGATGGTATTTCATTGTGGTTTTGATTTACATTTCCCTAATAGCTAGCAATGTTGAGCATCATTTCATATATTTGTTGGCCATTTGTATGTCCTCTAGGGAGAAGTGTCTGTTCAGATCCTCTGACCATTTTTTGATTGGGTCCTTTGCTTTTCTTATTGCTATTGAGTCCTATGAGTTCTTTGTATATTTTGGATATTAGGCCCTTATTGGAGGCATTGCTTGCAAATCTGTTTTCCCATTTGGATGGTTGTCTCTTTACCTTGTTGTTGCTTTCTTTTGCTGAGCACAAGCTTTTTAGTTTGATGTAGTCTCATTCGTTTATTTTTGCTTTTACTTTCCTTGCCTTTGAGATCACATTCATAACATCCTCTTTAAGTCCAAGATCTTTGAGTATCATTCCTATGTTTTCTTCTACGCATTTTATTGTTTCGGGTCTTATATTCAGATCCTTAATCCATTTTGAGTTCATTTGGTGTGTGGTGATAGACAACAGTCTAGTTTTATTCTTTTGCAGGTTGCTTTCCAGTTTTCTCAGCACCATTTATTGAAGAGGCTTTCCTTTCTCCACCGTATGTTTTTGTCTTTTTTGTCGAAAATTATTTGCCCATATAAATATGGATTTACTTCTGGACTCCCAATTCTGTTCCACTAGTCCATGTTAGACTAGGTCTTTTATACAAAGAAAATATAAAATCTTTTCTTTCAACCAGAATATACATCTACATTTATCAGTTATGGAGAAATACTCTTTCTAAAGGAAACTTGTAAGCGAGAAGATCATTCGATATTTTAAATACCTATTATTTCAGACTCTGCTCCTCTAAGCTGGTCTTGCCCTTGACCTTGCTATTCCCAGAGAACTGACAGTACCTACCAAGAGTCAGAATGTGCAAACTTCCTTCAGTAGAGATGACTGTGACAAGAGGTAAAGGATTGAATCTTAATGATAAAAAAACAGGGACGGGAACTTCCATGAGACGGGAAACAGTCTGACCCATAATTGTGTTGATTTGCAAAGAGAAATCTGATGTGCTTTAAGAAATCTATTGCCATTGTTATGTGTATTATATACAGCAGAGTATTGAAAGATTAGGAATTGTCAGAAAATATCAAGCTGCAGATTCAGAAAAAGTACCTATATGTCAATTTGTTCAACAGGTATTTTTATTTTCTGATATCAAAGGTATGGCATGTCCTAAATGCAGTGACTAACTCACATTCTTAGTGGAATTGCCTCTGAAGTATAAGCCAACTCACCTGGCATGGATTTCTGCTGCCTTTGCTAGTGCTGGCTGACTCAAGTCCCGACTTGATCATTTTACTCCCAAACTCGGCTACAATGTTCTTTTCCATAGACATGATAAAATTTCTCAGTCGTATAAACTTCTAGAATTATCTCCCTCTGTCAAAAACTCTTTTTCATCTCCTTTAATAACTTCCTATTTTCCAATTACCTCTGTAAGAAAAAAAATCTAGGGAAGGCTGAATATTGCCTGTGTCTGCTAGGGAAATACTACAAATAGAAACTGGCTCTAAAGAATTGAACATGAGAAATGGTCCCTGGCAAACCAAGACCACGTCATTTCCATATGTGAAAGCCCCTTTCCTGTGATTTGTACTCACTTATCCTCTCCAGTTATGGAGAATAAGCATAATCCCCCATCCTCATTTCACACCCTTAAGGATTTAAGGATTCTTCAGATATAATGAAGAATTACAAATCAACATATAAGTATCAACATGTAAATATAAATGTGTTTTACGTACATAAAATTTCTCCATTCTAAAGATCTTCCTCTATTCTCTCATTCATCTTCCATAAGTTAGAACTCCCAAATCTTACATCGAGCAAATTCCCTCTTCTTAGAGACCAGACACTTCAGATCAACATTTGCCCTCTTGAGTTACGGATCTAGGATGGAATGTTATTATTTAACTATACTCTGTTCAGCAGAGTATTCCACATGTTAAGACTAGCACAGGTATAGTGAAGCCCTGGACAAAATTTGCAGCTCCAAGATTATTTCATTGGCTATCAAGTGACTCATCATCCAAGTGTCGATCTGGAGAGGCTTCTTCTAGTATCTCCATGGACTGCCAGCTGCATGACGACGATGTTCCCCTTGGGCTCCACAGTCCAATAATCATTTCTTTACAACAACGTGATAGTGATGGTCTCTATTCATGTGCTGGCTTTCAAAAATGTCTGCCTGGGAAAATAAACATATTTGCAATTTCTAGAAAAACCCTTAGAAATACATCAGGGTGTTAGTAGGTGGCACTATACCTGTTGGCTTACTCTTACAAGCCAGTGCGTGATGGACTTGGTTTGCGGGTAATGACGATGGCTCAGCCTGTCTTCTTTCCTGCCCAAAGGGTCAAACATTTACATCAATTAGAATGCTTCATTTCAGCGGTCAAAATGTTAGGCCACAGCTTTCACAAACTCAGACTGCAGAGATCTAAGTGAAGGAGCTTGCATTAGCCAGCTCTCTTTGCTCAGCAGGATGGTCCTGCAGGAGATCTAAGTGAAGGGGCTTGCATTAACTAGCTCTCTTTGCTCAGCAGGATGGTTCCGCAGGAAGAAAGCAGGGACAAGAATCCTGAAGAGGGATTAATGAGATCCAGTTTCTTTCTACTCCCAGCTCAGTTACTATCTTATTATTTCATACTGGCATCTTGGATTTAGCTTCTGTTTTGTAAAATGAAATTTGACTAAAAAGTTTCTGAGGGCTCTTCTGGCTCTAAAATTCTTTTTTACAATTTAACAAAGGAAAGATTTATTGAGGACTGGTTCTGTACAATATGAGTGGTGTGAGACCTGGGAGAACTTGTCCTGCATCATGGAACACCAAGACCATTTTCACAGCCTCATGCAGTCAGGTATGTCTACGGTAGCCCCCAACCAACCCTGAGCCCTCTTCAGTGACAGAGACGGGGTCCGCAGGATGAGTTTCTGTCTGGGTTTTCATTTCTCCTATAGGATCAGTGATGGATCAAGGAGAACCTAAGTCCCTAGAAAAATGGAGTGGAATAGGACTTCACCACTGAGTGTAAGGATCATCACAGGCAGTGCAATGGGGGTGGACTCTATGGCTGAGTCCTGGGGAAACAGAACGTTTCTTTCTGGAAATTCATTTCTTATATGTATATCTGTAACATATCATATCTCTCTTGTAAGAAGAAAACTCAGCAACTTGTAGAACCTGGAGGAGGTGCATGAGTTCAGTCATACGTAGAGGAAAAAACTGCTTTCTCAAACAGCCTGATTGCTTTCTGGCTTCTAGCTCCCTCCTCCCAAGATCAACTCCAGTGTCGAAAACTCACAGCCAGACTGACTACTATAATTTTGGGGGCCCAGTACAAAATGAAAATTTGGGGCAGGAAAAAGAAAAAGAGCTCTCTTTTAAAAAATATTTTCTTACTTAGAAAACATGATGGGATTTACAATGATACATAAGAAACAAAATAAAATTACAATTTGCAAAAAATATTTTGAGGTCATAATTTTAACAATTCAATAACAAAAAATACTTTATTAGTGTGGGATCCTGACAATAATAAGATTTTCTAAAAATTAATTTAGTAAGTTATTTTTTACATTTATACATTCTGTATCACATTTCAATCAATATAATTGAAAACAATGTCAGTTGTTGTTAATAAAAATACTGCAAACAGAATATTTCATAATTTTTAATTTTGAGATGGCTATTTCTGTTGCTGGAACTGATCTTAGAGCTCTTAAGAGTATTTTCTATGGTGTGGCAACATTAGCATAAATAGTTGATAAATGAATTTAAAATATAAATTCTAGTGAATCTAGAGCTGATGTCACTAGTGGAACAATTTTTCTATAAAAGATTTAATTCTTCATAGCAATCAGATTTAATTTTAAATGTAAATTTATACAGCAACATTTTAATGTTTTCTCTGACATTTTCTGTAATAGCAGAGGACTTCTAAGAAACTAAAAGTGCTTTCATGACTTGTATATAATAATGCAGAATGCTTGTTTATGCATGCTATCACTGTCTTTTTAATTACAAGGAAAATTAATTTAACTATCTTCTATGTTAATACTGAGTTTGCTGAATTAGTTCAAACTGCACGTGCAAATGACATTTTTTTACTGAAGCTATTATTTTTCTATTTAATTTGTATTTCTAAGCCTATGAATATTTGCTTTCCAATGTTGCAGCAATTTTCAAAGCATGAATCTCTAAACTTTTGAGTATTCTATTAACTCTTGGACACGCTTTATTGCAATAAGTTTACTGTGCAAAGGCAACTGTGCCAGCAACATGCCTGCCCCGTGGGAGGGGTGGGGCTGCAGGCCCAGCTGTAGTTTGGGTATAGGCTGCAGATCGCCTGGGAGCACTGTGCGTCCCCTGCACAGAGGTAGGTGGCTGAGTCCTGCACTTGGGAGGCTGTGATGAGCAGGGTACTATACAGTTCCTTAGTATTCATTGTGGAGCTTAACCTTCCATTTTGCTTCGTTCCTGAACTCATGAAAAACAGACTGGTGAGGCCGCCTCCAGGATTCTGTCGGAACCACTGCATAAATGTCACCGTGGTAGAAAAATTGCACCTCAGAGTAGAATTGGTTCCCTCCTGGAGACTCAGCGATGGACTCTGCTCCACGTTCATTCCTCTCACACCTGCTTGGAAAGAGGAAAACGAACACGAATGATGTCACTGGGGACTGATGATGCAGTTTCTAAACCTATGAAGTATTCCAAGAAGCACCGAAACAAGACTGTCTAGGAACTGTGTCAGCTCTCCCTTCCTTCCCTCCACCTTCAGCTATGGAACACTTCCCAGTACCCCATCTGAGATGGAGCCAACTCACAGCAAACTTGGACCCACAGAAGCCCCAGCAGAGCTCCCCGGTGTCTCTCCATGACTCCTTGCCCAGTTACTGTGGTGTCCTTGCCCCTGCTCTGGAGGGGGTAGAGTCCTGGACCAGCAAATGTTGTCTTTCAGTCGTTAGATTCCACCAGACTCACTGAACAGCAGTCACATCTGAGCCTTGTCATTCAGTTAAAAGGAAACTCCACCCACAGGAGCCCAGTCAGATGGCACAGTCGTCCTTTCAAAATCATAGATGCAAAGTGCAAATAGTGCAGGACAGTCGTGGACAGTATTTACAATACACGAAGTTATAAGGTGCTTTTTTTCTTAAAACACTTTATGTAAGAGAACTTTGTGTTTGTGAGAAAAGGGAGATGATACTTTTGATAAGAGTCAGGGGGTAGAGTCCTGAACCAGGCAAATGTTGTCTTTCAGTCGTTAGGTTCCGCCAGACTCACTGAGCACCAATCACATCTGAGACCTGTCATTCCCTTAACAGGAAACTCTACAACAAGAGTCATAAAAACCCAGCCCATTCAGTCACCATCTGCATAGAAAACGTTTCCAACAAAGGTTCTGTTAGTGAAAAATAAGTATATGTATGATGTATAATTCTACTCTGACTTAATTTCCACCTCTCCCTCTATCCTGTCCAACACCTGAGCACCCGAGACCCACACAGCTATTTCTCATCAAGCCACACATTACAGGTCACATTAAATGTTGTCCTCTTCCTTTCCTCCTAGTTGTGTTTCTTATTTTGTCACGTTATCTCCTACTCTCCTCTTCGTTCTGTTTTCTTCTAGTCTCAGGGGAGATATATGAAAAGGAAGGATATTTTGGGTGTTGAAATAATTTCTAAGTGCATATTTTGTGGAAAATTTAGCTATAAAAATTTTTTAATGGAAACAGGTTATGAAGTTGTTTTCTGTTGAACTTCATGCTCACGACCGCTGTTAACATTCTAACCTCCATGCCTCTGCTCAGAGAATCATCCTCACAAAGGATTTATACAGTATGGAATCTCTGAGGTGTACAGAGTCACAGAAATGAAAACTTGAGGGGAACTTTACACAAACACTTTTCCTCCTTTCCCCACATTTTCTGTCTATAATTTAACTGGCTCGCATGCTCTCTGGTCTCCTCACTTAGCTGTTCAACCTTCTGGGACTATCAGAGAAAATCATTCCTTGTAAAGCCAACAGTGCCCCCTAGTGGGCCAAAACCATCAACAGCGACTGCTTCACACCACCTAACCCAATAGTCACACAACTCCAACGTCTTTCACTCCTTGTTTCCAGATGAAGGAAATGCAGATGCTCAGAAAACAAAATACGTAATTAGATTAAATGGCTTTTTTTAATGAACAAATTTCTACTTTTAAATTTTCAGTTCATAAAATTTGTGTAATAAAATAATTTTGCAGTTTGTGCTATTTGATTTCTTTGACTTAGTTCGAAATAACTGCATAAACATTTGCTGAAGTTTTACTATAAATGAGGCAATTTGCTAGGTATTAAGAACATATAAAAGGAATGAGGCAGTAGATTACAGGTTACTGGGGAAGACTAAAATATACATAACTATAAGAGAGTTAAAGAGTAAGACCCGGGGAGAAAAAATAATGGTGTATATGATAGAGGCTCTGTTCATCTCTCTGGCGACCAAATCAAAGTTGTGACAGAAACAAGAAGCAGCAATAAGGAAAAATCCTCTGGGATGAACAAGCCATACAACTGTAGAGAAATCCAAGAAATCGCCCTACAACGACAGAAGGTAGGATGGGGTGAGGACGCAGGGCTACAAGTGGCTGAGTGAGACAGAGGCTGTGGCAGTGGTGGCAGCAGATGCCTCTTAAAGTGACCAGGTCCACAAGCGAATTTTCTCAGTGAGGGACCTGCTCACTCTGAGCACCAGTGCCGATTCGGCTGCACGCTGGGGCACCAGGGACTTATAGGGAGACATTGTCAGAGTGAGGGCCAAGGTGAGAGTTGCTCTGTACAGAAGTGCCGGCAGTATCCATTGTTCCCTGTTCTACTCTCCCCCTCCCAGTTAGCAAACACAGTGCTGCCATAGTCGAGGTGTCATCAAACTCGATAATAGAGGTTGCTCTGCCCAGATAAGTCCCTGAAACCTTGCTTCCCCCAACTCACGGCTCCACCCAAGCCACTTCCAGGTAGATCCTCAATGACTCAGATGTTCCTTGCTGAGCAGCTCCTAGATTCACACTGGAGGCAGCTGGCCTTGGTTTCTGGTGTGGCCTTTTGAGGCAACTATAAGCACAGCATCTGTGGATTGCTTGCTGAATCTTAATAAGTGGCTCTGGAGGGGTAGAGGCTTGGGCTAAATTTGGCCTGCAGCTGAACCCCTCTCAGGGCTGTGTCACTAGACACCTACTTCACAAATCCACACTAATAAGACCGGGAGGCTTAGGAGCTTTGCTTAGTGCATAGAAACAGATACGTAAAGGCAGCCAAAATGGGAAGACAAAGAAGCAGAAGCCATATGACAGAACAGAACAGAGATCCAGATATAATGGAGTCAAGTAATCCAACAGATGCAGAGTTTAAAACACTGGTTATAAAGATGCTCAATGAATTTTGGGGACATGTAGAGAACTTCAACAAAGAGATTAAAATATATATATATAAAAATGGAAATGAAACTTATAAAAGGGAACCAGTCTGAAATTAAGAACACATTATCTAAGATGAGAAATATATTAAAAGGAATAAACAAAGAAATAAACAAAGTGAATAAAGAAGAGGATTTCATCCCCTATCTAGAAGATGGGAAAGCCAAAGACACACAATCAGAACGGCAAGAGATAAGATGCCAAGACTTTATATATAATTTAAGGAGCATATGGGACACTATTAAGGGTCCAAATATCCATCTGATCGGCGTAACTGAAGAAAATCAAGATGTTGAATGGCTGTTTGAAGAAATAGTGGTGGAAAATTTCCCTAATCTGGTGAAGGAAATGGACATAAAACCCCAAGAAGCACAGAGAATTCCAAAAATCAGAGATCCAAAAAAGCCCACACCAAAACACATCATAATTAAAATGCCAAAGCAGCAAGAGAAAAACAGATAGTTACTTATAAGAGAACACCCATAAGACTGGCAGCTGATTTCTCAAAAGAAACTATGCAGGACAGAAGGGCTTGGCAAAAATATTCGATGGGATGAAGACCCAGAATCTACAACCAAGAATAATTTATCTAGCAAAGCTATCATTGAGAGTTGAAAGATAAAGAGCTTCCCAGACAAAAATAAACTAAAGGAATTTATCATCACCAAGCCAGTATTACAGGAAATATTGGAGAGACCTCTTTAAGAAGAAAAAATCATGTATCAAAAACGGGAATAAAGAATGGTAACAACTACATTCCTATCAATAAGTACCTTAAAGGGAAAAGAATTAGGTGCTTCAACTTAATAACAATAAAGTAGATGAAAGGATAAGAAAACAAGACTCCTACATATGAAAAGGAGGGGCATGGAAAAAGATATTGCTTTGATGGACCTAGAAGGTGTTTAAGTCAGACAGAGAAAGATAAACACAATATGATTTCACTTATATGTGGAATCTGAGGAATAAAAAGAACAAACTAATCAAAAACAGACTCACAAATATAGTGGACAATTTGGTGATGTACAGAGGGGAGAGGGGTTGGAGGACTGGAAGAATGGGGTGAAGGGTTAAAGAAGTACAAATTAGTAGCTGATGGATGGTCACGGGGTTGGGGAACACAGCACAGGGAATGCAGTTAGCATTAATACGTTGGCTAGGTGGAGGGTCAGGGGAGGGAGAGAGCAATTGAGAAGATCATTTTACAAACTGTTTAGATCTCTAACCAATGTACTGTATACTTAAAACTAATTTTTTTAAAAAAAAAAAACAAACACACTTTGAAAAAACATACACTTTAATAAATATGTAAGGGAGAAGAGCAGTACTCGATTTAGTGAGGTGATCACTTTGTGAGTCACATAGATCTCTAATCACTATGCTGTACAACTAAAACTAATATATTATTGTATGCCAACTATAATTTTTAAAAAATCATTGAATTTTACAATGTCAATACAAGCAACTAATTGTTTATTATATTTCAATAAAGCCGCAAAAAAATAAAATAAAAAAATAAAATGTGCTATAATGTAAACCAAAAGCAAAACAAAACAAAACAAAACAAAAAACATGTGCTTAAAAAAAAAAGAATAAGACCTTAAGAGGAATGAAAACGAAAAGCTGTATGACCCCATAAGAGGGGTCAAATACTTGGAGTGGTTGGACAGATCTTGTGAAGAAGGTGTCATTTTCTCCTTTCCCCCTTTTTTGATGAGAAGAATAAAGGAGAATATACATAAAACTTTATGATGGATTTTATGACTTTGTATTAATTTTAATATTAAAAGAAATTCATGAATGTATAAATTATTAAAGGAACAAAACTTTACATATAGACTAAAATCCCCTTTCACAAGCACACCTGATTTTGACTTTTTCATCATTCATTAATTTGGAATTGATGCCTCTGGATGTTTTACTATAGATTCACATACCTGTATCAAATATATGAATAAACAGAAAATATGTATTATTTTATTTACAGTTTTCACCTTAATACAAAATGACACATATTGTGCATACCTTTTTGTAACTTGCTTTATAAACTCAATAATAAATCTTGTAGATTGTATCATGTTAACACCCATAGGTCCTTCTTCTGCATTATATGCCATATTATGGATATACTACAATTTATATACAACCCTTCCTCTATTTATGGGGAGTTGAGGTGACTTTTTTAACTATAAATTACAACACTATGATAAACTTTTTTGAGCATTCCTCTTTAATCATGTGTGCACATGTTTCTCTAGGAGCAGAGACTAGAAAGAAGCGAAGGAACAAGTCTTGGGTCCAGTAGATGAAATTCACTCCAGGCAAAGGGAAGATCAGGGGCAAAGGCTCTGAGGAAGAATCACGAATTCATGTTCTGATTATTGTGTTCAATGGGTTTTTAAATTGTTTTTTGAAGTGCATTGGAACTGTAGTTGATCAGCTTATTTGATAAGTCTCTCTGAAATTATTATCCTGATATGTTACTGGTATGCACTTTGCTTCAACTAGTCACTGAGTTCATTCTAAAAATAATAAAACAGCAAGAGAAAAAGTACACTCAATGAGAAGGAGTGGAATATATAAAAGGAAAAATATTATTGAATAACATGAATCATAAAAAAAATATGGTGGACAGCAGGTTCTCAAATAACACGGTTTCGGACAATGTCATTTCATTACAACGTTGGTGAGATGCTAGAGAAATGTAACTCTTGTTTATTAGCTTATGGTAAAATTTATTTTGTTATATATAGTTTTACTTAATGTTTCAGAACTTAATGAAGACACTAAGCAAAGAATTATTGTATATAATACATAAGGATACCTGTCATAAAAAAGAAAATTTTACATATCAACAGAGAGAAAAAAGAGAACTTTATCAGTGTAACAGAAGACAAACTACAAAAGAAAAGAAAAAAACAAGAGCATGTGGAGCAAAATCAAAATATTAGAACTGAGTTCAAATAATGACAAGAGTTAGAAGTGATCAGAGAAAAATAACTGATATTGAACAAAAGCAAATACATATAATGTATGCCAACCTGTGTTTCCATGAAAATAAAAGGTTTAAATAAATCAAACATAATAAAAAGTAAATGAATCCAAATACATCAGTAATTCAAACATATGTAAAAAGATTATTTGATTGAATTGAAATAAAAAAAAAACTTGCTTAGGAGACAACCTAAAAGAATGCAACCAAGAAAGCTGAACAGATAGGATGAGTTTCTTCTCCTTAGTGCAAAGACTAACACCTCTTCCTTTATCCAACAAACACATCATACCAGCCAAAGAGATATCTCAAAGGAAAGTCAATTTTTCTAAAGGGACAGAAAAGGAGAATTCAAGAGAACAAATTAGTAAACTAAATTAACTTTTCAAATATGCTACCTAATACAGACAGAAATGGTTTTAAAATTAACATTCAGACAGAAAAGAGAATAGAAGGTAGAAAATAAAGAGATGAAATACCATGAAAAAATTAATATTTACAAACAGAAAAAAGTGAAACTGAAAATAAGGACATTTCATACTCTGATATTGTAGGGCTCTGATAAAGAAGCCAAGTGTAAAAAAATAACTTCTATGAATGAATAATATATATATTTGAGGGTCCCCTCAAAACACATTAAAGAAGATGAGAAAGCTCATCAATATTATATATAATCATTTTGTCCATTAGAAATTGAGAAAATTTAATCAAGGGAAGCCTCAACTGTCTTGTTTGTGAACTTCCCATGTATTTACAGGAAGGGTTCTTACTGAATGAATTATGTCTCCCCCAAATTCATATGTTGAAACCCTAACTCCAAGTATTTAAGAATATGACTGCGTTTGGAGACAGGGCCTTTAAAGATGAGAAGTACTAAAATGAAATAAGGCCATATGGATCAGTCCGAATCCAACGTGACTGGTGTCCTTATAAGAAAAGCAAATTGGGGCATAGACATGCATAGCATAGTGGGAGGATCAAGTGCAGGTACGGTGGGAAGGTGATCAGCTACAAGCCAAGGAGAGAGGCCTCCTTCATCTCGGACTTAGAGTCCAGACTGTGAAAAAAACAAATTTATGTTGTTCTTTAAGCCATCTGGTCTATGGCATTTTGTTATGGCAGCCCAAGTAAACTAAGACAAGGGTCAATTTAAATATCTCATTATAAGAAATACATCACAAAAAGCAATCTGAAGTCATAACTATTCACATAAAATTTTAAAGATTTTAAAATTCCCCTTTTATACCCATGTTTTAGAGCATTTGTTTACTACATAAAAGCATCCTTGTCTTAGATATCCCCATAGAAATTGTACTTGGAAGCCTGATTATCCTAGGGACTTTGTTAATATGCTGAAAAGATTGAACATGTATACTGAATATCTTGTGTATTTGATATTAAGTATGAAAGAAAATAGTGAATTGTTTTTCATAAGTTTACCAAATAAGCCTTCCAATATTTTAATAGTCTTTTATGGCAAAGTGTCTCTAAATCTTAAACTAAAGAATCTCTGGACTATCTAATCAGAAACAGTTATAGGTACATGGCTTCTAGATCTTCAGAATTCGAACAAAAAATTACTTAGAATTTTTTATGATAACTGTATATCACAAAGTAAGAGTGAATATGTCAAAGTGTTAGAATGTATAATTTATATTAAAATTTTTTCAAAACAGACAATAATATAGCATATGCCATTTAAATTGAACTTCAACTCCAAGGAAAATCAATTGTCCTAGTCAAGAAAGCAAATTCCAGGCCAGGGGTGGTCAGCTTGTCTCATAATAGAGAGCTACGACAGAAGAAACTACAACTCAGCAATCTACATCCTGATGCATACCTGAAACTCTGCTAAATAATGTAGTGTGGGTGTTCAGAATGAGTTACCCCAAGATATGTCTCCTTAGTATGTGGATTATTTTGAACTAAAGGCAACTTTAGGCCTGTGATCAAGAGAAACTTCTGCCCCTTACTGAACTACCTAGAAGAACTTAAATTAGGAGCTTTGACTATAATAAGAGATTATCAAAGATAACCACTTTGGTCTATCAACAGGGCACAACAAACGGCTGTATCCTAAACATCTGATCATCTTATCATCCTGCAATGACCCTTTGAAGCCCCCAAGGCACCTTACCTCATCCTTGGCTCAGAATTTCTTTTATACCAATTTTCCCTTTCTGTCTCTGAAACTCTCTTACATATGGGTTCTCTGACTCCATCATGTTTGCGAGGTTCCTAGACATATGTATGTATTAAATTTGATTATATTCTCTTGTTAATGTGTCTCATGTCTATTTGATTAGTAGACCAGCCAAAACAATCTTGAAAGTAGAGGAGAATTTCGTCCTCCCACACAACAGTGAATAGCAGATGTTGGTTTCCTACTGGCAAAAACTAGTGGCATGTTAACTAAAATAATGAATGTTAGATATGGATCTTTAAATAAAAGTATTTAAGATACATGCTTTAACTAATATATTTTAGAGACACACCCTGCTCTTACACGAACAGTATATAAGAATCAAGGGCAAACTATACCCTGCACCTTTATGCATGAGACCGAAGATCAATCCCTAAGATCTCCTGTGTCTAGGCAGTGGTGGATAAGCTGAATGGATTAACAAATTAAGATATATTCATATATTATGATACTAATAAAACGTAATGAGGAACTGATGCACATGAAAACCTTGGTAAATCTTGTTCAGTGAAATAAATCAGGCACAAAAAAGCACCTGGCTTATGATCCCATTGAATTGATGTTTTAAAACACTTAAAACATGAGGGGTTCCAGAAACACAGCAGAGTGAGAGTCGTCCCCAGATCTCTCCCCTTGAAAGAACAATAAGCCAAACATCTAAAACAACCAAAAACACCCAAACTGCACACTAACACGTCTGAGCATGGGATCTGTGCATAAGAGCTACCACAAGTCAGAATCCCAAGTGTCGGGTGCTGGACTGAGAGAAATAAAGAAGCTGCCTCTCGCAACCTCCAGAGATCCCTGCAGAGGAAGGGAGGGGAGAAGGTGAGGCAAATTGCCTGAATAGCTGTGCCTGGGAGTACTGTGAGCTCCACGAAGCCAGCAGCAGGACCCAGTCATCAGGGCAGAAAGCAGAGAAGCAGGTCGGGACCTAAGAGAAACAACAGTTGATATTTACTGGCCACGGCTGCAAAACTGAGGCTGAGCAGTAGCACCCAACACTGATACCAATCACAGCAGAGCCCCAGGGGAAGCTAAGCAAACACTGCTGAGACTGTCGCTGACACTCACAGGGACTGAAACTGAGGGTAGCAAGCGTGATTAAATATCTACAAGAAAATTTAAAAAGGCATTATTAAGGCTTTATATAAAGCAGGGATTCAACAAGTTTAGACGTCAGCTACTGGAAATGAAAAGAAAAGCGCCTTCTTTGCAGCAGGCTAAAGAGAGACCTTTATATAATAAATCTTCTCTCTGGAAAAACAGCAAAATACACTTCCATTATTGCACAGGTGGAGAAATATTATGAGCATAAACATCATGAACAACCAAGATGACAAGGCATCTCAGAAAGAAAGAGAAAAATCTCTAGAAAATAAGCTTACAGACATAGAAATATGGACTTAAATGACAGAGAATTCAGGATGGTACTTCTGAAAAAACTCAGTGAGTTCCAAAACAAGTCATATGAGCAATTTCAGGAATTGAAAAAACACCTAGATGAGCAGAGCAAGGAGACTGAAACCCTCAAAAAGAACCAAATAGAATTTCTGGAGATAAAACACACTGCAAGAGTTGAAAAATGAAGTAGCAAGCTTGAGAAATAGAGTCAACCAAATAGAGGAAAGGATTAGTGATATCGAAGACAGAAATCTAGAAATAAATCAGAGAGAAATCAAAGAATAAAAAATAATGAAAGAGAAATACAAGAACTAGCTGACACCATCAGGAGAGAAAACATAAGAAAAATGGGCATTACTGAAGTTGAGGAAAAGGAGCAGGGACTAGAAATCATTTTCAGACAAATAGTGGACAAGAATTTTAAGGAATGAGCTGGAGCTTAGAATTCAAGAAGTCAGCAGAACACTCAATTATCTCAACCCAAAAAGGTTTTCGCCAAGACACATTGTGTTAAAGTTATCAAAAATTAACGACAAAGACAAAATTCTCAGGGCAGCCAGGCAGAAGAAAATGGTAACATATAAAGGAAATCCCATTAGATTATCATCAAACTTCTCAGTGCAGGAATGGAATAGAATCGAATATTTAACTATTAAGTGCAAGGAACTACCAGCCTCGAATAATGTATCCAGTTAAGCTCTCCTGTAGATATGAAGGAGAAATTAAGACTTTTCCAGACATACAAAAATTCAGGGATCTCCACTATGAGGTCTGCGCTATAGGAAATACTGAAAGGTGTCAGCTCGCCTAAAACAAAATGAAAAAAAAAAAAAGAGAGAGAGAATTGCTATATCAAGATAGTAATGAACGTTCGGCATACATAGGGACAAATTGAGATAAGAGTGATAGAAAAGGGATGGATTCAAAGATCCAAATTCACAAAGGGGAATGTAGAAAAGGCATATGCAGAAGAAAATGGACTACTGTAAATATATATAACTATCCTTTACGTATTTGTAATGGTAACCACGCACAGAAGATTCAGAACTGAAATATATAACATAAAATAGGAAAAAACAGAAGAAAAACCCACAAAAGCAAACCAAAATAAAGAAAATAGAAACACAAAGACAAGGCAGCAATAGAAACACCGAGCTACCAGAAAGCAAAAGATAAAATGGCTATAAGAAGACCTCGTATTTCAATAATCGCCCTAAATGTAAATGGACTAAACTCACCAATAAAAAGGCACAGAGTGGCAGATTGGATCAAAAAGAAAAAAAGAAAAGAAAAAGAATTCATGCAACTCAATAACAACAATAACAAAAAACAAATGATCCAATCAAAACGTGAACAGAGGACTTGAACAGACACTTCTCCCTAGAGGACATACAAATGGCCAACAAATATTTTAAAAGATGCTAAACATCGCTAGCTATTAGGGAAATGCAAATCAAACCCACAATGAGATACCATTTCACACCTGTTAGAATAGCTATAATCAACAGGACAAATGTTGGAGGAGATGCGGAGAAATAGAAACCCTCATGTGGAGAGCGGGTTGTAAGCTGACAAGGTCCTTGCAAGGTGCAAGGGCAACCAAGTGTTATCTCGCCTCAGCAAACTGCTTTTGAGAACAAGAAAGTATAAACATAGCCACAGGCAGGCAAACAAGCTAAAGGCCACGAGAAGATAAGACTTGGGAAAAGTAGAAGAAACAGTGTTGTTCTGACTAAAGGAAACTGCTAATGCCAACTAGTATGTTCTTGAATAAAATCAGCTTGCAGAAATAAAACTAAGCCATTTCACCACCGGTGGACAGTGGACCTCCGATCCCCACTTTCTGTCTTTCTTTTCTCAATCTCCCATCATTCCCACTCAGGTTTATTTTCCAGGGCCATGCTGGATGTGGCAAGATTTACCACTTGCTGGACGCAGCACCCTCATCCACTGCTGCTAAAAACTAAGAATTGATCTACCATATGATCCAGCAATCCTTCTACTGGGTATTTACCCCAAAGACTTGAAAACTCATATTTGTAAAGATACTTGCACACCAATGTTCATAGCAGCATTATTCACAGTGGTCAGGACATGGAAGCAACCGAAGTGTCCTACGATAGACGATTGGCTAAAGAAGCTGTGGTACATATATACAATGGAATATTACTCAGCCATAAGAAGAGATGAAATACTGCCATTTGCAACAACATGGATGGACCTTGAAATAATCATACTAAGAGAAATAAGCCAGACAGAAAAGTTTGAAAAACACATGATCACTTATATGGGGGATAAAACCTAAAAGCAACAAATGAACAGGACAAACAAACAGAGACTCATGGACATGGACAATTGACTAGTGGTTACCAGAGGGGAAAGGGGAGGGGGGAAAATAAATAAAATGTTAAATAAATAAATAGAAAATAGACTACCAAAAATATTGTTTAAAATTATATAATTATATAAATCACAAATTACCAATAAAAAAGGAAAGAATGTGGGGAGGAAGAAAGAGAAGGAAGGAGGGAAGAAGGGAAGGAAAGAAAGAAGGAAGCTAGAGGAAGGAAGACTAATTTGATTTCTCAGACAGAGTTAGGGTTGGGAGGTGGGCACATGATTTCTCAACTGCATGGTGTCCAACTTTCTTTACCAACACCCAGCATGAGTCCAAAATAAAAACAGAATGACAGTTCTCTTTATTATAGCAAGCTGCATACAGGGTAATGTGGCTGAGACAATAACAATGAGTCACCTGAAAATAGTCAGAGGTAGAAGAGAGTGTGGTCCAAATTAGAGAGGAAGGGAGGGAAGAAAGCAGACGTTAAAAGAGCACACATTTCATCTTAATTGTATATTTCTAACACCCTATTTACTTCCTTATACCCTTCGAGGAACCACTCCAACACGTTATCACATATAACCTCGTCACTATGCCCTAAAAATTACTCTTGATCTCCTGGTTCGCCATTTGGCTTTAATATCATACATCATAATGCACTTATTCTCTCTGTATTTTGAGGGTTCCTATGCACCTATCTACTTATGCATCACAGTGTCAGCCAGATAGCAGCTAGAAAGCTCCCTCCTCCTTCTTCTCCTCTTTCTCCAAAGTATTTGTTCCTCTCCAAGCCTTCAAGAACACAAAGACCATAAAAGCGTCCTATAAAGTTCTTTCCAAAAAGGTTTATACCGGGTCATAAACTTATCCCAGAGCTAGTAAGCCCCTAGTATCTACTGCAATCTTTATCAGTGTTTCCAGCCAACTGTTGCACAGCTAAACTTATTACATGATTAATTATGACGATGTTAACATTTCAGTTTCCATCTGGAGAGAGTAAACAAAAATAGAATGAAAAAAATCAGAAAAATATCTCTAAAGCTGCGAAAAGGCAGCAAGAGGGATCTTACTCAGAAATTTCTGCTACAGATTTCTAGATTTAAGATATGACAATAGGAAGCTACTTTTATAACTGAGAAAAAGTCTTCTCTTTACACTATTCTTAAGTAGCTGCCAGAAATAACATGACCGTGACACTTTCGAAGCCCATCATGAATCTATCGATCTCTTGCAGATAGCCAAACATTTTACAGAATCCCTCCTGACTACCAGTAGTTGAACTCAGGCAAAATATCCTGACACATTATAACTGGCACGGTGAGACCCAGACAGAAATATTCCAAGATCATTGTCTGTAAATAACCAAGTAGACATGGAGGAAAACTTTCAGAGAAAAAAAGGGAGGAGTTCACCTTTTGATTTCTGGTTTCTTGGAGAGATACAAGGAAAATAAAAACCAACTGAGTCAATCCATTAAAATAGTCAACCTCAAGGCAAGGGCCTGAGCTTGTGATGAGTATGTGGTAAGAACACTGACTCCTTCATCTTTCTAGAATACTTATCAAAGAACCTGAGTCTGCTCTGTTCTCTTTGCCTCATTTGCTGTCATATGACAACAGATCTTTAAAAATAGCACAGGAAGAGATCTTAAGTCTCCAAAACCTCCACGACCATGAGTGGTTTGTGCTCAGCTCCCCTGCAGTCTCAGGCACTGTGTCACTCACAGCACAGAAGTACACAGCTGAGTCACTCAGACGGGCTGAGGATTTGTTCAGGTTGAAGGAAAACTCATTCTTCCTAAATTCAGCCACAAAATCTTTGTCGCCTTTAACCAAGGTGTCCCCTGAATAGTATTTGAGGAGAAGCTGGAGGCCTTCGCTGGGGTACTGGACGTACCAGAAGAGACGAGGAGTTGCGCCGTACTCATACTTGCACCTCAGCTCCAGCGAGGCTCCTTCAGAGACAGTGATGTGGCTGTCAGGCTGGGTCACCGTCTGGGCTCTGGCATCTCCTGCAAAATCAATGTTTTTCAGTGAATGCAGTGCAGACATCGCTGTGAAACCTAAGTATTTTCACTCAGAATCTGTATGAAATTTCACTCACTCAGTGCAAATATCATCCCCAGTATTGAGACGAGCAACAAGTGCATGGTTGAGCAATAGAAACACCACAGGCTCTTTTCTGGAAAATCTATGCTGAGCAGTCAGGAAAATAGCTGCAGAAACCAAGCCTTTGAAAGTAGGAGGTGGAGGGAAGAAGCTTGCTCTTGTAGATAAAAAGGCAAAAGATGCTGAGATGAGCCTGAAGCTTTATGACATCTGATTCTTGTCATGTCAATGTCTGCAAGGAACTCAGCCAGCTGCAGGGAGGAGCTGAGCAGATGATACTGATCTTGTTCTATCTCTAGTCAGTGTAACATCGCCCTCTGCAGGCCAGGTGCACAACCAAAGGTCCTGAGGCCCCACCGAGAACTAATCAGTGGGTTCCTTCTGTTTTCTGAGATACATCAAAATTTCCACACAATATCTTTCTTCCTTCCATAACCAGTGATAGTGTATTAGTTCTAGACTATCAAGTTACTTTGCAGAGAAATTAGTTTTAAAAAATACATCGGACAATGAATTCAAGTTTGTGAGCATCTTTGCAATCAGATGGAATGCCTCTGACCGAGTTTCGATGGCCCAGGGCTGCCATGTGCTTATGAATGATGGCAGAGACATGTCCCCTGGCTGATGCTCATGCAACCGACATGAGACTCGGTAAACATGTGGAGGAAAAGACAAGGCGCATTAAATGAGGTCAGTACTGCTCTTGGCAAGGAGTCACCGGATTGAAGGCTTTGCTCAAGTGCTGAAGGACCTACAACCACACCAAGAAAGCAAATTCTGAACAGCTGAGAAAAGACAAATTCACTGCTTTCTCTGTGGACAAATAAGCTCTTTGACAAAATCAGAACTCTTCTTTTCTTTGATTCCAAGAGCATGAGCCCAGACCTCTCCTGGGGGTTTTTCATTCATTTGTTCATTCCACAGAGATTGACTTCCACATAGAAGATTTGCTAATGTTGTTCATTTATGAATTTGTAGTACAAAAAGCCGAACTTCTGATTCCTAAGGCTACTATATACTCACTTTCCATGTCTTTTAAATGTCCTCTTAACTAAGAATAGAAATATAAAGAGAATAAATCAAAATCAAGAGGGATTGTCTTGAGATGAGAGATTTGTATCCACTTTCAGAATATAGAAAGTAGGTAGGATAACATTGAGGATTAAGTTAGGACAGAAAAAAACCATAACCAAAAATAAGCTATAAGGAGCAATTCCTACTACCTTTCAGGCTGGTGGTCATTTTTACTCCTCTCAATGTTGCTGGACTTTGGAAAAGCCATTCATGGACAAAATCAAAGGCCCCAACATTGTCTCATTCCCTGGAACATTGCTGTTTCCTCTGTACAGAAAGAATGTAAAGCAATTCTCCATTCTTCACTGGTGGTATAAGCAACATCTCTGAGTTGAAAAAGAATAACATTGGAAATAGAATATTCACCCTTCAGAATGTTGACAGGATCCTAAGAAATACAGTGATTGCCGGAAAGAGTGAAGAGTCTCCATAGACAGCCTAGAACAACATAAACCATGGTCCATGAAAATAAGCAATAATTAAGACATTTTTTAAATGGAAGGAAGAAGAAATTGAAAACTAAATAGCTGTTTTGGATACTGAAAATAAATGGGTTTTGATTAGTTGTACCATGCTTTCACATCCTCTTAAAAACTGATGCAGATTTCAAAAATATTTGAAATTTAGAAAAAAAATTGCAGTACTTAAAGCGTAAGTAAAAACAAGAGCATTCTTATTTTCCTGTGGATTCTGAAAATTATACAAAATCCCGCAATTTGTGTAAAAAGTCAAAATTCATCTCAGTGCAACTGGCATTGAGATAAATGTCACATTTTATTATTTTCCTTTAGCTTTGCTCTGGTAGCAGGCCTCTGATGGCAGGGTGACAATAACCCAGAGATAAAATGCAAAGAGATACATCTCTCTTACCTATGGAGTGGACTGGTGAGGAGAATCAGAAAGACATGAAGAACAGCAGAAGTCTCAGACTAATTCCAAAGCAGTGCGTGAATATATACATAGTAGAATTTCCCTTTTCCTTGTTTCTTAAACAAACACTATGATTATCAACTATGTAAAAATAATTTGTGCCAGGTAGCAACGATTATAAGACACATTTCTTCCTTCTAAATTCTATCAGAGCAAATGTGAACATAAACTATAACATGTGAAAAAGAACAGTTTTATAAGTCGAATCCTAAACTCACATTCTTGAATAAATAACTTTGCTTGAATTTCCCTGAAACACACAAATACTATATACATCACTGAGCTCTAAAGGAAAACGTGAGTCACCTTTGCTCAACTAGAAAGTGATCAGATCACATACAAGAGAAAGCTCAAAGAGTTCATCACCACCAAATCAGTATTACAAGAAATGTTGAAGGAGAAGAGAAGGAAGAAGAGGAGGAGGAGGAGGAGGAGGAGAGGGAGAAAAAAGGAGAAAAGAGGAGAAAAGATCAAAAATATGAATAATAAAATGGCATTAACTACATATCTATCAACAATTACTTTAAATCTAAAGTAATGAGTTAACTCTACGGCCATACCTCCCTGAACAAGCCCGATCCCGTCTGATCCCGTCTGGTCGGGCATGGTTAGTACTTGGATGGGAGACCACCTAGGAAGACCAGGTGCCGCAGGTGTAAAAAATAAATAAAAAAAAAAATAAAGGATTATAAGCTGACAGGGTCCTTGAAGTCTGTGAGGTAAATCAAGTGTTGCTTTGCCTAAAAAAATTTTTAAATAAATAATTAATAAAGTAATGGATTAAATGCTCTAATCATGGCACATAAGGTGACTGAATGGATAAGAAACCAAGATGCTTTCACATGCTGCCTGCTAGAGATACACTTCATATCGAAACACACACAGATTGAAAGTAAAGTGGCAGAAAAACAAATGTCATGAAAATCAAAATGAAGAAAAAAAGCTGGGGTAGCAATACTGATACCAGACAAAACAGACTTTTATAAAAAGGACCCAGTAATCGCTCTTCTGGGTGTTCATCAATGGATGAATGGGTAAAGAAGTGTGACACGTATATACAATGGAACATTACTTCTTCATAAAAAAGAATGAAATCTCACCACTTGGATGACATGAATACCTAGAGGGTATTGCGCAAAGTGACATAAGGGAGATAGAAAAAGGAAAATGCCATATGATTTCACTTATATGTGGAAATTAAAAAACAAAATTAACAAACAAAACAGGAACAAACTCATAGATGCAGGTTCATGGATACCAGACTGAAGGGGTTTGGGGGACTGGGTGAAATAAGGGAAGGAATTAAGAAGTACAAATTGGCAGTTACAAAATAGTCATGGGATGTAAATACAGAATAGGAGATATGGTGAGTAATACTGTAATAACTATGTATGGTGTCAGAGGGTATTATGTGTTTCCTCTTGTCAATTTCTATGGTGCTATAGGACTTCTGGGAAAATAAAAGTGGCTTCATGATTTCTATGTAATAATTCAGAATGCTTACTTAAGCATCCTATCACTGTCTTTTTAAATCCAAGGAAGATTAAAATTTAAACATCTGTTCAAAAATGACATTGTCCAATTAGTTCAAAATGCACTAACATGAAAATAATTTTTAAATTGAAGCTATTATCTTTATATTTAATTTCTATTTCTAAGCCTGTAAATATTTGCATTCCAATGTTGCAGTAATTTTCAAAACATGAGTCTCTAAACATTTAGAGGATTCTAAAAAGTCTCTGATACGTTTTATTGAAATAGTCACATACATATTTTTATTTTGTAATAATTTATAAATAAAATGTATTGTCCGCCACCCTGTGGGGCTCTACAGAGCTCAAGATTGCCACAAGTTTACTGTGCAAAGGCGACTGTGGGAGCAATATGCCTGCCCCATGGGAGGGGTGGGGCTGCAGGCCCAGCTGCAGTTTGGGTACAGGCTACAGATCGCCTGGGAGCACTGTGTCTCCCCTGCACAGAGGTAGGTGGCTGAGTCCTCCAGTTGGGAGGCCATGATGTGTAGGGTACTGTTCTGTTCCTTAAAATTCACTGTGGAGCTTAACCTTCCATTTGTCTTCATCCCTGAAGTCAGGAAAAACAGACTGGTGAGGCCGCCCCCAGGATCCTGTCGGAACCACTGCACACTGTTCACAGCGGCAGAAAACTTGCACCTCAGAGTAGAGTTGGTCCCCTCTTGGAGACTCAGGGATGGACTCTGCTCCACCTCCAGGCCTCTCACCCCTGCTTGGAAAACAGAAAACAAACACAAATGATGTCACTGGGGACTAGTGATGCAGTTCTAAATCTGTAAAATATCCCAAGGAGCACCCAAGTAGGACTGTCTAGGAGCTCTGTGTAGCTCTCCTTTCTCTCCCTCCCACCATCACCTGTTAAACACTCCCCAGTCCCCCATCTGGGACAGAGCCAACTCACAGCAAACCTGGACCCACAGAAGCCCCAGCAGAGCTCTCCGGTGTCTCTCCATGACTCCTTGCCCAGTTGCTGTGGTGCCTTTGCCCCTGCTCTGGAGCGGGTAGAGTCCTGGACCAGCAAATGCTGTCTTTCAGTCGTTAGGTTCCACCAGACTCACTGAGCACCAATTACATCTGAGCCCTGTCATTCACTTAACAGGAAACTCCACTCATAGTGGCCCAGTCAGATGGCATACTCATTTCTCCAAAATAGTGGGTGCCAACAGTGCAGGAGTGATAGGGGCACTATTTCAATGTATGAAGAAATAGGATTTTTTTTAACCCTTTATGTAAGATGAGTTTGGGCACTTGTGTGAGGAAGGGTAAATGTTTCTAGAAAAATCAATGTATCGAGGGCTATGTAGACCTTCAAGAATCCTAGGAAGAGTGATCCTATTTGCCAAATTGGATGGTTAGACAGAGAATTTGAGAATTCAGTTTTATGAAAATTCTGATAATGGAAAACTGTCTGACAGTATGTATTGTGTATTGCAGAAGTAAATATATTTTCTTGAAATCAAGAAGGCTCTGGAAAGCAAGACACACAGCCACCATCTGCATAGAAAATGATTCCATCAAAATTTGATTGGTAAAAAATTAGATATGTGTATAATGTCCATCATGACTTAATTTCCACATCTCCGCTCCAATTCATGGACACCCTGTTGACTCACACAGCTGATTCTGATGTAATCACACTTTGCTGCTCAAATTAAATATTGTCCTGTCTCTCTCCTTGTATTTGCATTCCTAATGTTTTCCTTCGTCTTCTTTTTATTCTACTTCCTTCTATTTTCAGGATCATATCTAAAAAGTTGGGATGTGAGGTCTAGTGGATTACTTTCTAAGTCGGTGGGTTTGGGAAATTTTAGTCGTAACAATTAAAAAATTGAAACCTGCTTAGGTCGATGTTCTCTGTTGAGTTTCCAGGCTCACAATGAACGCTAATGCCCATCCCCAGTGCCTCTGCTCAGAACCATCTTGAGAATTCATAGCATAAGGACTCTCGCTTTCTAAAGATCACATAGAGGGGCAGACCTGAAAACTTGACACAAGCTATACACCAACAATGTTACCTTTCTCTTTATTGTTGCTCGTTATAATTTGGCTCACAGCTCACTGGTTCTTGTCTTAATTGTTCTAGTCTTTAGACCAACAGAAACTGCCATTTGTTATTAGTCAAACAGTGCCCCCTAGTGGGCAGAAACCACCAAGAAAGTCTATTCCACACCAACTAACTCAGCTGTCACGCTACCCCAGCTTCTTTCACTCCATGTTTCTTGATGTTCAAAACACAAAATAACTGTCCAGACTGAATGGGGATTACAAATGAACCGAATCTACTTTCTCAATGTCATTTCATGAGGATAAATATCTTAAAATTATTTGATAAATCTCAACTTGTGTTATTTACCTGATTTCTTTACCCTAGTTCCAAATTAACTCACTAACCTCTTTTGAAGTTTTAGTGTAAATGGGGCAATCTAATAGAGTTTAAGAATATATAAAAGAAGAGAGTATACAAATGCACGGTCTAGCGGAAAAGAAAATATTCATCGACTGTAAGATAGTCAAAGAATAGGACCTGAAGAAACTAAAAGCTACATGATTCCAGAGGAAGAAAAACTACTTATACTTGTGGTGGTTGAACAAAATCTTACGGAGACAGTGTCATTTTTGCCTTTCCCCCTTTACTGGTGAGGAGAATACACAATATGGATAAAACTTTATAAGAGATTTGACATTTTATTCATTTTTAACAATAGAAGGAATACATAAACATATGAATTATTAAAAATAATAAAACATTACATATAGACTAAAATCTTCTTTGAGTATCACTTCCCAGTTCTCACTCTTCCATCACGTATTACCCGTATTCTTTCTAAATCTTGATCAATTTGAAGGTGATGCTTTCAGATGTTCTACTATAAATGTGAAAAGCCAGAAAAAATATAATATTTTATTTATACTTTAGTATAATACAAATCTACATATCGTGTATACCTTTCTGCAACTTGTTTTATAAACTCAATAATAAATCTTGTAAATTGTATCATGTGAATACACATAGGTCCTTCTGGAGCATTATATCTCACATTGTGGAGATGCTACCTTTTATACAGTCCCTCCCCTTTGATGAACAGCGAAAATGTTGTTTTCTTTTATCTATGAAATATAACACTACAATAAACCTTTTGAGCATTCATCTTTATTTACATATCCACATGTTTCTCTAAGAGCAGAAACTAGAAAGGAGTTAAGGAACGAGCCTTGAGGCCAGTAGGTGAAATTCACTCTGGCAAAGGTTCTGAAGAGGAAGAGTGAGAATTTACTTCTGATCCTTGTGTGAAGCGGTTTTCTATTTTATTATTCTTCTTAAAGTGCATCAGAACTATAATTTATCAGTTCCTCTGATAAACTTTCTCTGAAATTTCTATCCTAATATATAGCTAATGTACACTTCCTTTCAAATGTCATCGAGGTCATAGTGAAGATGGTAAATGAGAGGGGAGGAACTCCACCCAACGAGAAGAAACAGAATGTAGGAGGGGAGAAACCACACAGATCACACACACAAACACAATATATGGATACTGATCTAAGAACAGAAAGACACTCTACATTTTCTGAATCAGCAGAGAGAAAAAGAAAATTGTATCAATGAAGCAGAAGACAATCTAGAAAATGAAGCCAAATATATCCATAATGAAAACATGTATAACAAGGAGATTATTTGATTACATTGAAATAGAAAATCTTGCTACATATTGCTTAAGAGACAAACCTTAAAGAAAACAATAAAAAACTGCGAACATAGGAAGGGATTCTTTCTTCTATGCCTTCCTCACCTGCTACACCCAGCACACCTACCACACAGATATGCCAAAAGAAGGACAATTCTGCTAAAGAGACGGTCAACGAGGAGTCCATCACCAAGTGAGGGAGTTACATTAATTCTAAGATCTAAGATCTAAGAAAAAAGAGAAAAGACAGAGGCTGATTCACATAGAAAAAAGACAAGAGGGGCGGGGGTGGGGAGGAAACTGGCAGAGATGAAAACCCAAGGAGAAATTAAGAGTTACAGAAAAGAGGAAACTAAAATCAAGAAAATGTTGTACCGTGATCTAATAGAGATAAAGAAGCCAAATGCTAATAACAGCTTTGAAGTTTTCATCCGTGGTCCTTCAACATTTGTCCTTCTATAATTTGGAATTTTTTCTGGACTATTTATAATGGCACTTTTCTAAATCCTCAAAAGCATATTAACAGGAAGTGGAAAACCCTCATTATGAAAATGGTCTATAATTATTCTGTGCACAAGTAATTAGTGGAAAGTTGAAACAAGGGAGGCTTTAACTGTCTGTTTATAAACATTGCTTTTATTTACAAGGAGGGTCAATTTTAATATTCTAATACATGAAATATATCACAAAAAGAAATTTGGAGTTATACCTATACAGATAAAATATTTTCAACATTTTAACAACTTACCTTTTTTTCTATCTGTGTTTTACTACTTTATCTCCTAAATAAAGGTGTTCCTTTGTCTTTGATACCTCATAGGTATTATGCGTTTAGAGGTCTAAGTATCCTAACAAATCTATGCATGTGCTAAAAAGATTGGAAATTTATATGAAAGGTATTCTGTATTTGATCTTAAATAATAAAATCCACCACAGTGGGACACTCAGCAGCCAGGCCCCTTGTTCTGCTCAGAGTTTGTGCTCAGCTCCCCCAGCAGTTTCTGTCCCTGTGTCACTCAGAGCACAGTAGTACATGGCCGAATCTGACTCTTGGACTGAGGCTTTCTCCAGGTGGAAGGAATTTGCTTCTTTGTGGTATATGGCTTCAAAACCTTTCTTTTTTCCTTTCTCATTGGCCCTTTGGGCTTTCAGGAGGAGCTGAGGACCTTCTCCGGGATATTGAACATACCAGAAAAGAGCAGGGTACCCTGAGGCTGAATAAGTACAGCTCACATTCAGGGAAGCCCCTTCTGAACGGGTCATTTGGCCTCCCATCTGGGACACAGAGTCTTCACGGGTTTGTCCTGGGGAAAAATAAAAGAGATCTGTGTCACCTTGGGCATAAAGTTCTTCAATAAAATTATGGTTAACGATTTTGCTTACTTCATAGAAGAAAGAATCCATATTTTAAGAGGCATGTTACTTACCAAGCACTAAGAGGACCACAGTCACTAAGCCTGGAGAAGGGTTTATCTCTAGAGTATTGTCTAAACAATGTTCCTGATTCTTAACATGAAGAAATGTGGAAGTCACAGTGAATTCATAAACAGAACCTTGCGTTTCAGATCTGAAAGGTGTTTGTGTTAGGAAGCTACACCCCCTGGTGGACGGGGACTGCAACGGGAGGCGTTTTCCTTAGGCTCCTCCCACAGTAGTAGCACAGGGTTCAAATCTTTGCCTTTACTTAGCAGGCAAATGTCAACCTTCACCTTCACCTTGGAAATCTGAACAGCAGTTGTCATAACTTTTAGATCTATTTTGTTCTTAGGCCACCTCCTGACGTGAAACTTCTTTAACAAAACAGAGCATTTCTATTTCTGAGAAAATAACGATTTGTGCATTTTAATACATTCTTTTATATTTTTACATACACATTGTGGGCCCAGAATCCACTGAATGTCAGAAAAGACCTTTGCGTTGAAATGAGAAGGTCTAAGAAGGAGAGTCATTATTGAATGGTTCTGTGTTTTTCAGCACTTAGAACAGTGACTGACACTTATTATGGGCTTACTAATATTTGTTTACATAGCAAAAATAATAAACAGCCTTTGTTTGAAGAATCATTACTAAATTGTATCAATTGTAACAATGCTATCTTATTAAATAAAAGCTCCGTAGGAGAAAAGTCACACTACCTTATCAATTGTCAAATATCCCTGAATTTCAGAATCTTTAAAAAGGGAAAATATGAATACTAGACAGAAAAAAACATCGTAATTGAAGTTACTGAATTCCTATAGAATCAACTGAGATCACTATCTTATTCTCCCACTATTTTACTGACTCTGAGGTGGGCAGGTAGCCTGCGTGAATCAGGCAACGAGTACTACCCTATACTCCTAGTGGAGAGCTAGTTTCAAGGATGGTTTCCACTGTTGTCTATCTGCAACATTTCGTTCCCAAAGCTTAAGCAAATAATTTTTCCCAACAGGATAGGGAATCCCAAGGACAGGGATCTGCATCATACGCCTGGAGCATAAACTAGGACTCTCTCCTCTCCCAGCTTTCAATTTGTTAAACATACGAGCTGATACTCATACCACAATTGATACCAGAATCAATAAGCGAGTGATCTACAATTACAGATTCTGGGATCTCACCACTAATTTCATGAATAACATTTTCCAGGATTGAAATCCACTACTGTATAATTTTAAAGCCACCCTCCCTCCCGCCCCCCGCCACACACATGCAAGGTGGTTTTATTGCAGCCAGCCTGACACAAGTTTACAAGATCTCATTCATGATAACTGTCCTAGACCCAGATGGTCTTTAGGTACCAGGGAGAAAGCTTTGGGATGAGCATGGGAAAATTTTTCTATAACTACAAATCTTTTAAAGCTAATTTTTTTTTTCTATAAAGTGCCAGCAGCAACAGCAGGCACTTCTTCAGCTCCCTTTTTATGTTTATTCCTCTATAAAAAAAAAAGCAATACAAAAACCTCTGAGGATTATCAGGATAAATTTCTGTAAGGCCCTGTAAACATTTACCTCTAGACATGTGTAAGGAAGCTTAGCTCAGTGCAATTCCTGGAGCTCTCCCTCCACAAATTCAGATCAAGGGGCTTCATGAGGTCAGAGGCATTGTGTAAATAGTTTCCCAGACGTGGACCTAATTGGGAAATTCAGGCTCGGGTACTCTTTGGGTTCATATATTCCTTCTCTTCTTTTCCAACTTCCAAATCACAGTATCAGAGCCTGCCACAAAATTATGCTACAAAGGTATTCTGAAAAAAAGAGCTATAAATTTTTATTGTGACATATAGGGAGAATGCAAAATAGGTTGGGTTATGCTAGGTTGAAAATAAACAGAATGGGACAGAATGCAGAACGTTGTCTACACCTTAATAAAAGAAAACAGTTCTAGGCCAATGATATACTATGGGAAGAATATTTTGCAATATGGGTCACTCAGGAGGACTTGTACAACATTGAGGGAGAATATGTATTAAATGTGGATATTTATTGTCTTTCTTGATGGATAATTTTCATAAAAAGAAACTGCATCATTTAAAGTAAACAATTTAAAAAGATTCGATATATGTATATACTTATGAATTCATCAGCACCATCAAGATAATGAACATATGCATCACCCCAAAAGTTTCCTCATGTCTCTTTGTAATCCTTCTCTCAACCCTTCCCTAACTTCACTTCCCCTGTTCCCTGCAACACCTGTCATTGTAAATTAGTTTGCATACTGTATAATATTGTATAAACAGTATCATATGTGCTCTCATTTGATATCTTTCAATCAGCATAAATATTGTGAGATTCCCATGGTCTAATAAGTATAAATTGTCCATTCCTCTATCTTACTGAAGCATTATTCATTTCATAGCTATAAAACAATTTGTTTTTCTATTTACCTGTTGATGTACATTTCAGGCTCCTAAAAATAAAGCTTTTATTTTTTAGATTCACTTGGACTTTCTATCAAGACAACTATGTGAATAAAAACATGTTCGCTTTTTCATTTCCAAACCATATGCCTTGTATTTCTTCCACCTTACTACACTGTCTAGAACCTACAATAAAATATTAATTTGAAGTGGTGAGAGCCAAAGATCCTTATTCCTGATCTTAGGGAAAAAGCATTGTCTTTTACCATTAAGTATGACACTTAATGTAGGTTTTTTGAAGAAGCCCTTATTAAGTTGAGAAATTTCCCTTCAATTCCTCCTTTGCTAGGAGTTTTTAATCAGGAATACGTGCTGGATTTGTCAAATGCCTTTTTTATACCTACTGAGGTCACCCTCATTATTGGAACATCTACTGCTTATGAACCACTTTGGATGCATTATTGACAAATCTTCATAGAAAAATATGAAAGAAGACATCGCTCTCCTGTTTAACAAATAATAAAACAAAGCTCACACGTGTCTAGAAAGGACATGGCAAAGCTAATAGTTTCTAAAACAGTTATTTCTGATAGCAAAAACATGTTCCATGGTTGTTTCACTATAAATTATTTTCATAGAAAATTTGAGAGAAAGTGTAGAGAGTAAGAAACTTAATTCTTGAAACTTTTACCTATCTTAAGGCAATATGGTAACAGGTTCTTTACTTATACAAAAGAAAATAATTTAAAAAATAATTAAAATAATAATTTAAAAATAATTTTAAAAATAATACAAAATAATGCAGGATTGGCTCTTTCATGAAAAGAGGGGGAAAATATATTATAAAGGATACACAAACTGCATTTCAGGAGCTGACCATCTGGTAGCGGCTTGACCATTTCTTTCAGACCATTATTAGGCTACAGACCATTGCAATGCACTGCAGCAAGAGTGACAAACTCTTCTGGGCTTTTGTGAATTCCTGGGGAACTGAAACTTCATTTATGGCTACTGATCACACACTCCATTCCATGAAACCTGCTCCTGATAAAACAGTCTAGAAAATTGTTATTCAAATTATCCAGCACAAATTATCCAGTACAAAATTTTAAAATAGAATTGCCATATGTTCTCCAGTAATTCTACTTCTGAGTATACACTCAAAAAATTGAATGGACTTCGGTATATACCTCAAATATTGACATATTTAGATACATGTTTCCACCAAAAGGTGGAAGTAACCCAAATGTCCAATAACAGAAGAATAGATAAAGAAAATGTGGTATAGTCATGCACTAGAATATTACTCAGTCTTTAAAAGAAAAGAAATTCTGACACGTGCTATAACATGGATGAACCTTGAGGATATTGTGCTAGGTGAAATAAGTCACAATATGATGAATGTTGCATGATTCCATTCATATGACGTCTCTAAAATAGTCAAACTCATAGAATGAAAAAGTAGAATGCTATTAGCCAGGGGCTGAAGGGATGGGGCAATGGGGAGTTATTGTTTAATGAGCACAGATTTTCAGTTTTTCAAGATCAAAAGAGTTCTAGAGCTAGATGGTGGTGCTGGTTGAACAACACCATAACCGTACTGAATACAATTAAAGTAGACACTTAAAATGGTTAAAATGGTAAAAATCCATGTTAAAATGATAAAATTTAAAAAACAAATATTTTTTAAATGGACTCCTTTTCAGGTTTCTACTCAACACATCTGTTTTCCAAATGCCAATATAAGAGGGAGTTACAGGATCACTTCCCAACCATCCATTGCCATTTAACTTTTAAGGCACTGAGACAATCCAGTTAGATGGGAAAGGAGAAAGTGAGAGAGAATGAGGATTGTGGCTTGTGGGACAGCGATTGAACAAAACGGGCCCGAAAGTGTGCAAGTGAGCCATGCGATGGCAAAATACTTTTGGAGGTGTGATGAAGTGAAGGGCAAGAGAAGAGAAAGACGCTGCTTCTTCACAGCTTTGGCTGTCCCCCAAAGCCACTAATTATTGATCATTTTATGAATGAGGCTAGTGGAAGGCAAGTAAATCTATATTATGGAACTGAGCTTTTCTATGTTAGAGTTTTGATAAGAGGCAAAGAGCATTAGCACAAAGTTTGTCACATAATAGGCACATTAGAGAGTAAACGAGAGGACCCTTCACTCAGCTAACACATATAAATTAAACTGATTCATTAAACAGTATAAAATAGCATAAAATACAACAAGAGGAAAATCACAGACAAATTATACGAACTTCCTTATTCAACGCAATGCCTATAACACAAAATATATGCAATAAATATTTATTTAAAAAATTGATATGAAAGTCTAGCGATTCACACATTTTGACTGATTTCTCAGACAGATGTTCCTGAATTTCCTTAGTCGATTCTTCTAGCTCAATCTATCACCAAATGGCAATTGTTCATTTTGGCTGTCCTTTCTCTTCAATAAACAATTTCAAACCAAATTTTCAAGAATAAGGAGTTTTTGAAAAATAATCAATCAAAACATGGTTTATGAACACAGAGTAATTTTCTTAGAGTGTTTTCTCTCTAACCCTACCTTCACCTGTGCTGCCACAGCTCTAGCCAATTCCTGTCTGTGATGGCAATTCCTAGCCTTGGTCCTTACAGCAGGTGGATACATCAAGCAGAGCCCTGGGGTTTTGGTACACTTCCCTCCTACACGCCTCTTTCTGTGGGCTCACTCAGGGCACAGAAATACAATGCAGAGTCCTCCAGCTGTGCAGCTGAGATGACAAGGTTGACAGAATTGTTTGATTTCTGAAAATTCAATAAGTAGTGACCTTCTGTGGCATTTTGCTGGTTATAGTAGTCCTGACAAATAAGGAAAATCATCGCCCCACAGCTGGGTTGTTTGTACCAAAATGAGATATAGGTTATAAAACTGGTGTCATATTTGCACTTTAGGGTCACGACCTCCTTCTCCTGCACTAACATTGCCCAATGGCCTTGAGTTACCTTCTGGGCAATACTAGATCCCGAAAGAAAAAAGACACAATCAGAAGGTTTGGGGATAAGTGGTGTGGGACAAAAATAATTCTTTTTCATATCCGGCTACCTTTTCTTTCCAGGGTACCCAAAGACACTGCCTGGACCCCCAGTCCCTAGGCCACACAGGAGGCTCATTCCCACTGAAGCCATCCCTATGTAGCCACACTCAAGCCATGACCACCTCCAGAAGGCTAGAGAGCAACATGTTTGTGTTCTTCCACGAGACAGAAAATATCTTTTTCTTCAGGTTCAGAGCTCTTGAAGATGAGGTGACTCTGACACAGAGAGAGAAGAAATGCTAGGCTGTGTATTGCTGCTGCCCCAGAACAGGAAACAGGGGTTTCCTGGTGTAACAAGTTTCTGGGGATCACATCAAACTTCTCTATGTACTGTCTCACCCAACACAAACACTTCTTGCATTGACCAAGTCTTAATCTACAAGCAATGACATCTGAAAATAAACATGGTACAGTTCTATATCGAAAAGAAGATTGAGGATTCTACCAACAGCTATGTCCACTCATTGCATCTGCATTGGAACTGAATGCTGGCACTTATTTTTAAATATTGCATGTAATGGATTATAGAAACACTATAAGATGTAATAATCATGTACCCTTACATGTATGTGTGTCAATGTTTCACTTAAGTTAGAAATGAATCACTTTATGATAAGAATCCAATGCTGCCTGGGCTGATCACTGTAGCTCTTTCGATCTACCTACTGTTATAGTAATAACCTTCCTCACTATTGATGTCTGTTCAGTCACCTACCTGGAGCCAAAAGCAGAAAAACCTAATCACTTTTTGCTAAAAAGTTTAGATTGAAAACCCTCAGGCATGGTGTCCTGTCACAGAGGTCTGCTTCTATTTAGTTTTGACACCTCAGCCCTATTCAAAAATCCAGAATACACACCAGACTTTGGTCATTAAGTTACCAAACCTTTGAATTTATATTTACCCCATTATCTCAACCGGGACCTTATCTGAACCATAGAAAGCTTCTATATTCTGTAGGCTCATTATTGAAGAGAATATATCCTAGGTGAACTCAAACACTTCCATCGGACAGCTGATCATAAGATCATCGATTACAATAAAACTTTCTCTGTGTGGGCATAATATCAGTAAAGTCATCTCTAGGGAAATTACTCAACAACATGTCAAACAACAAAAATCCACTATCACTTCCTGTCTCTTGATTGAGTAGCCAAAGTTTATTATCCTTCTCTCAAAATAATTTAGCCTCAGCTAAATTAGTCAAAGCATCTTCAGATATTGCAGCAAAATATCCATTATATCTGAAGGTACCACATACAGTGCAACCTATTCTGCTCTTTAAGTTATAGACTATATATCTCTCTAAAATATCCAACATTTTCCACCAACCGCAAGGCACATATAACGTATTATTGACTTCTCCTTATATTATTCCACTTTACTTTATTTTTCATTCAAGGGAATCTCATGATTATACTTCTGTCATTCAACAAGTGTCCATGTCCAGAACACATTTTGGACACTCCCCTACCAAATCCCACATTAATATTTTTTTAACGTCTTATATTAAAAATTGAAATGGACCACACCAGACTGTTTATGTAATAATTACACAAGACTCCTTTATGAAATCCAATCCCTTAGCAAAATAACTTAAGTAGCTGAACTTGAGGATCTCTCTTGGACAAATCAATTTATAAAAATCTATATTCAGCCTTAGTCCATAGGTTTTTAACATAGTTCAATGCTTCTGAAACTGGAAATGACAAGGTTTCTTTACTGTCTAATATTTCTTAACCCTCTCATGTATCTCATGAATCCCTAGTAAAAATGGACAGCAAATGCATAAATTATTTGATGTCTTCATACTACTCAAATAAATTTTTGTTATAAAGACAACATCTAACAGTATAAAAGACACTGTAGAAGCTAGGAAAAATTTTTGAGCAGACCATCATGCTAAACATGCGTTTCTGACCCAAGTCCTTATGCAAGCACCTCTTTGAGAACATAAAGGCAAATCCATGGAAAAGTTTGATAATTCCATTGTAGATGCAGAAAATTTAGCTCCAGTTTCATAAAGAATAACTGGGAATGATTGATTTCTTTGCTCCATGAGGAAGAGATATATCAAAGCCAGGATAGCTGTCTCAGTAAGCCAAATGATCTGCAATGAACACTTGCTAAAATCCTCCAGAGACAATACATCACAGTAGGGACCTATTGGCTGCACTACTAAACAAACTCTGGTGAGGAAACTTTTAGAGGGTGGGACAGAATGTGACCAGATCATGTCTTTCTTAGAACAAATGAAATCCCATAAAACCTGTAAAAGTGAAATATGAACTGGAATACTGTCCCAAGGACACTTTAGAGTATCTCCAAAAGGATCATACACAATTGCATTCCCCCTGTGGATCATGACATAAACTCGGAATAGTATTTTATTTTCCACATGTGTTGAAGCACTTCCTGTCAGAAAAGCACACACTCATGAGAGTAAACAAATAAACCTGATTTTGTGTTTCCTACCTGAACCACTTCAATTTATCTGTGCGTGGAGGAACAATTTTCTCGGGGACAGTTATGCCAAGTTTTGGCCTCACTCAGAAACTTCACTATTCTTACCATCCCTCTATCAACTGAAAAAGTGGAAAGAACAAATGGAGTATTGAAACTTCCGTGAATTATGTAGCAGACACTCTTGAACTCCTACGGCCTAATGCATTGTTCACCTTAGTTCTCGTGGCACTGTATCCTGCTCCTCTCAAAGTCATATATTGTCTCACTAGAAACTGGACACTGATAGGCCCATGTAACTCACAATGATCCAAACCACATATTTCAGTCTTTTAATAACTAAACTAAATAAAATAAACCCATAATATTCAGTCCTTTCATCACAGACACAGATCGAGTCCCTAAACTTTCATTTCTTCACGTTTTACATTACTTCAACCTGGATGACTTGGTGCTCTGAAAAAGTCTGAAATAAAGACTGCCACTGAGCTCATGGAAATGGCCTTGTTAGATACTACTTATTACCACTTCAGCAGCTAAAGTACAAGAAATTGATCCTTGCTTACCAAGTACTATTATACCACACAGCCTTAATTGACAACCATTTAAAGGTTACTCCAACTAGGTATCTTAAATTGAGGCTCTCCATAGAATCGCTGGAAGCAGATAGTCCACAGAAAATGAGTGCAAACCCATGATCCTTGAAACAATCATGCAATTACATAAAAGAAGGCAGCTCCATCCAAGACTATGAGAATTCTCCTAGATGTATGGGACTACCGATTGTCATAATCTCCTCGGTATTGTGTTTTTCATTTTTAGTGGCAGTTTTCCACTTTAATAGGAGAAAGCTACCTGTTTCTGATTTACCCTACTTTGTTCCCTTACTCTTAAAATAACTTGATAAAATGTTGGCTTTACTTGAAGCAATACCCATCCTAATGCTACAGTTCAGCTCTACAAACTCATTGCTAGTGCAACACAGGTAAAGTTTTGTGGAGTATGCTATGTAATATCAGTTCCTGAAGAAGCTAAATACTGATCATATCCCAATTAATAGGGCTAAAGTGAATTTTGATCAATAAAACTTGTCTTAAAATGTAGAAAAATTTGGAATAGAGATGGTACAACTAGACTTATATAAAGAACATATGTCAATCTGATTATGTGAGTTGATCTAATACTCCACTGAACATCTTTGTTATCAATTTCCATAGTGGTTTTGTGTGTGTGTGTGTGTGTGTGTGTGTGTGTAACTATGAATCAAATAGCCAATAAAATTCGAACACTTGAAATGATGAATTGTTCTAATAAAACGACTTAAAAGTTCAAAACATCAGGTATAAAAAACCTGAGAGTGGAAATCAAGAATGTGACAAGTGGCTTCTGCTTCACCAAGATGAAGACTTCTCAAAAGATTTGTATTGTATGAGATCATTTATATGACATTCTTTAAAAGACAAAACCATAAAAGAACAAATCAAGATTTGTAAGGAGGTAGGGATTGGGGAGTGTGCAATTACAAAAGGATAGACAAGAGTTTTGGAAAGCAATTAAACTCTTCTCTACCATGTTGTGTGATACTTACATGGTCTATACTATCTGTTAGAATTCAGAATGACAGATATAACTATAAAGAGAAATAATCAATTTTTCTATAAGACTTTTAAAATAAAACTTTAAATCACTGAGAAAATAAAGTAATTGCTGTGGTCTCTATTTTCATGTCCAAACACTGCCTAATATGTACATTTTTTCCCAATGGAATAGAAAAGCACCAGCCATGCCAACTGTAATAGGCAAAATAATTGATAAAAAAA
>NW_024355874.1:0-687 GCF_902729225.1 Pteropus medius | reverse complement strand
CTAATGTGCACATATTTCTTTTTGCACTTATACTTTTAGATAGTTTGTGTACATTATTTCCCAACCATTTATGTATTTTGAATTTGATATATGATGTTCTAATATATGATGTACTATTGTGCTATAAAATTTTATCATGGGGGATCATTTATATCTGGCAGAATAGAAATTTTCATCTCTTCATTGTGTGTATATATATTAGAGACATGGTTTATCACTCAATAAATTATATTTTGATATTATAGCAAAGCCTACCAAGGTAGAAAGAAGTTGAGAATAGAGAAGCTAAAAGATTTTACCTAAGTATAATAAGAAGCTAAAAGATTTTACCTAAGTACAGCAAAGCCAAAGTTTCAGAGTAGATTTCTTGACTAGCAGGACAATGTTTTTTTTCTTTATTTCAGATGGTAGAATGCAATTGAAAATACTAATACTTCCTAGTACTGCCAATTGGTGCCTGAAAGAGTATTTCTCCCTCTGACTTCTGGAAACAACTACCAGAGTCAGCTGAAAGCCTTTCTACATGAAAGCATATGCGAGTAAGGAAAGCTGGCTGAGAATAATACATGGTCAGCAGTGGAAGCACAGAAAAGTAACGTTCACAAGAGTTGGCTGTGGGTAAGTACTCAGATTGTCCAAGTAAGTACTCAGCTTTGTCCAAGGAAGACACACAAAATCTCAGGTTCG
>NW_024355873.1:0-8696 GCF_902729225.1 Pteropus medius | reverse complement strand
GGCGTGCGGGAGCCCGACCCAGACCTTCGGCATGGCGGGGAAACGGCCTCGGCCCGGGATGAAGGTGCGAGGCGGGCGCGCTCTCCAGGACCCCGAAGTCCTGCGCGCAGCGCTCTGGGGCTCTGAGCACGGGAGCCTCTGCCCGGCGCGGGGTCTGCGCCGCATCCCCTCTGGGGCCCGCTCCCTCCAGCGCGGCGGCGCGGTGTGGGGGACGCTCGGCCCCCGCTGCGGCCCGAGGAGGGGCCAGTGGCCTGGGATACGGGGAGGGGAATCGGCCCAGGCGGGAGGGACAGGGGAGGGGCCGGGGCCGTGGCCCAGGCTGGGAAGACATATGGAAAGGACGGGAGCGCTGTGAGAGAGAGCTAAGTAGCAAGGGTCTGGACTGTCACTTGAATGGTGGGCAGAGCCCTTAAGGCAGGGGACACTCTTCTAGGCTGCCATCTCATCCCGCGTGCATTTGGGGAACAGAACCAGAGTTTAGGTCCTGAGACGCGATTCGTTATCCTCTGCTTCCCTCTCGTGGGCATTTTGGGAATAACACCTGAATGTCCGTCGTCCAGTGTAGGTCATTATGAATATTCATTCTCTGCTGCCATCTGGTGGGAAGTTTGGGAATAACATGACAGCAGTGCTCAGAAAGTTATTTCCGCTGCGCTTTCATGTTCATTTTGAAAAGAACCCCCAGGGCATGTCATTATGAAGGGTTTTTCCTCTGCTGCCATCTCATAGGTGTTTTGAAAATAACACACAAGTGTACCCATCATTAAAGTTTACTTCCTGCTGGCATCTGGTGGCCATTACGGAAACGACACCAGGGTGCAGGAAATAGAACAAAGTTACTTTGCTACCATCTGGTGGACATTTCGGTAATAAAACGGCCACGTGCCCCGCTGCCTCTCCAGCCCTCACCTGCTCTCCTGCAGCCGGCCCTGGGCTGTTACGTCCCTCCACTCCGGGCCCGACCCTTCCTGGGCTCCGAGGGGCAGAGCCCCAAGGGCAGAGGGCAATGGGCGGAGAGCTAGGGATCCGGGTGAAGTGCTGTCTGCTGCCGTGGCCGGTGTCCGAGAAATTTCTCACTTGCGGCAAATGCACAGGCTTCCCAGGCCCTGGGGCTTTGTAGGAAATGTTCAATCTTCTCCATGTCGTTGGGTACAGACGTTTGACAAGCACTCTGGGTTCCGTGGAGCACCTTGGGGTGGCTCCATGTCCTGAGGGTCTTTAGTCAGATCTGGAGGAGGTTGGGCAGCGTAAAGCATCAGAAGCCACTGTCCCCACCATCCTGACTTTTTTCTTGGGGTCAGGTGCAGAGTATTTCAAGACCATTGTAAGGAAAGCGAGCGGGGGTGTGGGGCGGCGGCAGAGGACGCTGGTTAAGAGCACCTGCTCTGGTCTTAAATTGCCCCGTTTACCAACCCAGCTCCTCCTCCACCACGTGTGCCCAATTGCCTCATTCTCACAGGCGGTTGCAGGAGGAGTCGGGTTTAAAAACGCAGCAGTTTCTACCCTGCCTCTTAGTACCTCAGCTTCTCAGTTACCTGTGGATGGTCCTAAGGATATTCACCTCCGAGGGTTTCAGCGTATATACAAAGTCATTTCATGTAAGTGTCAGCCCTTATTTGTTCTGAGGTCCTTAGGTTCAGAAGTCGCAGTGGGATTTAGGGGGCAGGGAGAGAGGGAGGGGGCCTGAGCCCTTTCATGTGACCCGCAGCAGTTCACCCCCCTGGAACGCGACGGCCCTGAGAGATACCTGGCCAATGCTGGGGGCTGGGGACCGGTCAAAGGTGAGCCCGGGACTCCACATCTCTCCCTCACCTGCCCCGTAGTCCGCCGGGGTGGTCCGAGGGCAGCAAAGAGGCCCCGGAGCTGCGCGCAGCTTCTGGCCCCTCACGGCCCTCCACGCCCATGCCTGGTGTCACAGAACACAGCGCTGGCCACCAGGCGCCGACGTGGCCGAAACAGACACAGCCGTCTGCAGGCCTTTGCAGGAAACCATGAGCCGCCTGGACACGCGGTCATGACCTTGGAGAGGGAGCATTGTCCCTCTGTGGCCTCCCCGCCTTCAGATGTGGCTGGGGGCGAGGTTGGTGCTCCTGGGGTCTCAGGCCTGTGAGGGCCTGTGAGGGCAACCAACATTTTTTCCTAAAAATCCACGCTATATATATATGTGAATATATATTCATATATATGCATATATATGGTAGCTCTGGCATTAAGCACTCAGTTCACGTCCATTTAGAGCCCAAAGGGCAGATTTTTGAGAAATTGCTCACTTTGCGGCAAATCCACAGGCTTGTCAGGCCCTGGGACTTTGTGGGCAATGTTCAGTCCTCTGCGGGTAGTGGGTACATACGTTTGACGAGCTCTCAGCGTCCTATTGAGCTCCTTGGGACAGAAAATGGGTCTAATTCCTCTCTATATCCTTCTGCAGACTTCAGAGTCACCCACAGGCAGTGTGCCTAGTGATGCTTTGGGCCGCCTTTCCATCGTCCCATGTGCCCCTCCATCCTTTTCGAGGAGGAAGCCAAAATGGCACCATTAACCTGGTAGAAAGAGGTCAGTTTGGCAAACTTCAGGCACCTGTTGGGCTGTATGTGACTCTGTCACTTATTAGCTGTGTGGTCACGTGTATGAGACTCAGTTTTCTGAATTTTGAATGAGTGTACAGGAACCATGACGAGCAGACCAGGCAGAAAGGTGAAGGACAGGGAGGTGTCTGCTCCAGTCTAGAGCTCTGATATCAAATTGAAAAAGCAGGAAGGAAGAGAGGCCCCAGGACTGAGCCCCGGGTCCTCTTGCATGAGCTGGGACAGTATCTCATTGTGGCTCTGGGACCCCCTGTGTCCAGAATTCGGGAAGGCGGATGTGCTTGAAACGGCCTGCCTTCCCTAAAGACCTGAGGGCAACACACGCTTTTTTCCAAAAAATCCACCATATATATATGTGCATATATATGAATATATATGCACATATATACATGGTAGCTCTGGCATTAAGCACTCAGTTCACGTCCATTTGGAGCCCAAAGTACAGACTTTTGAGAAATTGCTCACTTGCGGCAAATACACAGGTTTGGCAGGCCCTGCGGCTTTGTGGGCAAAGTTCAGTCGTCAGCGGGTAGTGGGTCCATACGTTTGACAAGCTCTCAGGGTCCCATTGAGCTCCTTGGGACAGAAAATGCGTCTCATTCCTCTCTGTATCCTTGTGCAGAGTTCTGGGCCAGCCACAGACAGCGTACCCAGGGATGCTTCCGCCCCTCCGTCCATGGCGGCCTTCACTGGCTGGAAACAGGTCGGTTTGGGGACGACACTGCAGACAGCTGTGGGTCTGAGTTCATCCTCCGTGCCTTATGAGCTTTGCGATCACCTCTTTGAGCCTTTCATTTCTTCATTATGAATGTGTACATGGGGACCATTACGACCATCCCAGGCAGAAAGGTGAGGGAGAGGGAGGTGTCTGCTTTCGTCCCGAAGTCTGATTTCCAATGCGGAAAGCAGGAAGGAGCAGAGGCCTTATGAAGGAGCCCCGGAGTCTCTGGGATGAAAAGAGATCATGCTGAATTGCGGTTGTGTAACGCCCGGTGTCCACACTCCGGGGAGGTGGAGGTGGTACGAGGGGACTGTCTTCTCTGGTAGACCAGGGGTCCACACAGGTTTCCTTCGAAAATCCACCATATATATATATATATATATATGCATATAGATGAATATATATATGCATATATATATATATGGTAGCTCTGGCAAAAAGCTCTCTACTGACGTGCATTTTGAGGCAGAAACACAGACTTCCAGAATAGGCTCACTTGCGTGAAATGCACAGCCCTCCCAGTGCCTTGGGGCTCTGGGGGCGATGGTCCGTCATCTGCGGGTACTGGGGTACAGTAGTTGGAGAAGCACTCACTGACACTTTGAGCTCCTAGAGGTAGAAATTAGGTCTCATTCCTCTCTGTATCCCCGTGCAGAGTTCTGGGCCAGCCAAAGACAGCGTACCCAGGGATGCTTTGGCCCCTACGTCCATGGCCGCCTTCACCCGATGGAAAGAGGTCAGTTGGGGGACACTGCAGACAGCTGTGGGTCTGAATTCAGCCTCCGTGCCTAAGGAGCTTTGCGATCACCTCTTTGAGCCTTTCATTTCTTCATTTTGAATGCGTCCACGGGGGCCATTACGACCATCCCAGGCAGAAAGGTGAGGGAGAGGGAGGTGTCTGCTACCCTTCGAAGTCTGATTTCCAATGCGGAAGAAGGAAGGATAGAGGCCCTAGGAAGAAGCCCCGGGGCCTGTGGGATGAAAAGAGATCATGCTGAATTGCCACGGTGGAACGCCCTTTGTCCACACTCCGGGGAGGTTTAGGTGATAGGAGCGGCCTGTCTTCTCTGGTGGACCAGGGGTCCATACAGGTTTCCTTCAAAAATCCATCATATATATATATGCCTATAGATGAATATATATAGGCATATATACATGTGGTAGCTCTGGCAAAAAGCTCTCTAGTTACGTGGATTTTGAGGCAGAATCGTAGACTTCCGAGAAACGGCTCACTTGCGTCAAATGCACAGCCCTCCCGGCGCCTTGGGGCTCTGTGGGCGATGCTCGGTCATCTGCGGGTACTGGGGTACAGAAGTTGGGGAAGCACTCACTGACGCTTTGAGCTCCTAGAGGTAGAAACTACGTGTCATTCCTCTCTGTATCCTCGTGCAGAGTTCTGGGCCAGCCACAGACAACGTACCCAGGGATGCTTCGGCCCCAACGTCCATGGCGGCCTTCACCCGATGGAAAGAGGTCAGTTTGGGGAAACTGCAGACAGCTGTGCGTATGAATTCGGCCTCCGTGCCTTAGGAGCTTTGCGATCACCTCTTTGAACCTTTCATTTCTTCATTCTGAATGCATACACGGGGACCATTACGACGATCCCCGGCAGAAAGGTGAGGGAGAGGGAGGTGTCTGCTTCCGTTCGAAGTCTGATTTCCAATGGGGAAAGCGGGAAGGAGCAGAGGCCTTATGAAGGAGCCCCGGGGCCTCTGGGATGAAAAGAGATCATGCTGAATTGCGGTTGTATAATGCCCTGTGTCCACACTCCGGGGAGGTGGAGGTGGTAAGAGGGGACTGTTTTCTCTGGTAGACCAGGGGTCCACACAGGTTTCCTTCGAAAATCCACCATATATATATATATGCATATAGATGAATATATATATGCATATATATATATATATATATATATGGTAGCTCTGGCAAAAAGCTCTCTCTGACGTGCTTTTTGAGGCAGAATCGCAGATTTCCCAGAATCGGCTCACTTGCGTCAAATGCGCAGCCCTCCCGGCGCCTTGGGGCTCTGTGGGCGATGCTCGGTCATCTGTGGGTACTGGGGTACAGAAGGTGGAGAAGCACTCAATGACACTTTGAGCTCCTAGAGGTACAAACTGCGTCTCATTCCTCTCTTTATCCTCGTGCAGATTTCTGGGCCAGCCACGGACAGTGTACGCAGGGATGCTTTGGCCCCTCCGTCTATGGCGGCCGTCACCGGCTGGAAACAGGTCAGTTTGGGGACAGTGCAGACAGCTGTGGGTCTGAATTCGGCCTCCGTGCCTTAGGAGCTTTGCGATCAGCTCTTTGAGCCTTTCATTTCTTCATTTTGAATGCGTACACGGGGACCATAACGACCATCCCAGGCAGAAAGGTGAGGGAGAGGGAGGTGTCTGCTTCTGTCCTGAAGTCTGATTTCCATTGCGGAAGTTGGAAGGATCAGAGGCCCTAGGAAGAAGCCCCGGGGCCTGTGGGATGAAAAGAGATCATGCTGAATTGCGGCTCTGGAACGCCCGGTGTCCACACTCCGGGGAGGTTTAGGTGCTAGAAGCGGCCTGTCTTCTCTGGTAGACCAGGGGTCCATACAGGTTTCCTTCGAAAATCCACCATATATATATATATGCATATAGATGAATATATATATGCATATATATATATATATATATATGGTAGCTCTGGCAAAAAGCTCTCTAGTGACGTGGATGTTTAGGCAGAATCGTAGACTTCCGAGAAACGGCTCACTTGCGTCAAATGCGCAGCCCTCCCGGCGCCTTGGGGCTCTGTGGGCGATGCTCGGTCATCTGCGGGTACTGCGGTACCGAAGTTGGACTAGCACTCACTGACACTTTGAGCTCCTAGAGGTAGAAACTACGTGTCATTCCTCTCTGTATCCTCGTGCAGAGTTCTGGGCCCGCCACAGACAGCGTACCCAGGGATGCTTCGGCCCCTACGTCCATGGCGGCCTTCACCCGATGGAAAGAGGTCAGTTTGGGGACACTGCAGACAGCTGTGCATCTGAATTCGGCCTCCGTGCCTTAGGAGCTTTGCGAACACCTCTGTGAGCCTTTCATTTCTTCATTCTCAATGCATATACGGGGACCATTAGGACCATCCCTGGCAGAAATGTGAGGGTGAGAGAGGTGTTTGCTTTCGTCCCGAAGTCTGATTTCCAATGCGGAAAGAGGGAAGGAGCAGAGGCCTTATGAAGGAGCCCCGGAGCCTCTGCGGTGAAAAGAGATCTTGCTGAATTTCGGCTGTGGAACGCCCGGTGTCCACACTCCGGGGAGGTGGAGCTGCTGGTCGCGACCTGTCTTCTCTGGTAGACCAGGGGTCCACACAGGTTTCCTTCGAAAATCCACCATATATATATATGCATATAGATGAATACATATATGCATATATATATATATGCTAGCTCTGGTAAAAAGCTCTCTAGTGACGTGCAATTTGAACCAGAATCGCAGACTTCCGAGAATCGGCTCACTTGCATCAAATGCACATCCCTCAATGCGCCGTGGGGCTCTGCGGGCGATGCTTGGTCATCTGCGGGTACTGGGGTACCGAAGTTGGAGAAGCACTCACTGACACTTTGAGCTCCTAGAGGTCCAAACTACGTCTCATTCCTCTCTGTATCGTCGTGCAGGGTTCAGGGCCACCCACAGACAGCGTACCCAGGGATGCTTCGGCCCCTACGTCCATGGCGGCCGTCACCCGCTGGAAAGAGGTCAGTTGGGGGACACTGCAGGCAGCTTTGGGTCTAATCCGGTCTCCGTGCCTTAGGAACTTTGCGATCACCTCTTTGAGCCTTTCATTTCTTCATTTGAATGCATACACGGGGACAATTACGACCATCCCAGGCAGAAAGGTGAGGGAGTGGGCGGTGTCTGCTTCCGTTCGAAGTCTGATTTCCAATGGGGAAAGTGGGAAGGAGCAGAGGTCTTAGGATGGAGCCCCGGGGCCTCTGGGATGAATAGAGATCATGCTGAATTGCGGCTCTGGAAAGCCCGTGGTCAACACTCCGGGGAGGTGAGCTGCTAGGAGCGGCCTGTCTTCTCTGGTACACCATGGGTCCACACAGCTTTCCTTCGAAAATCCACCATATATATATATATATGTATGTAGATGAATATATATATGCATATATATATCTATGGTACCTCTTCCAAAAAGCTCTCTACTGACGTGGATTTTGAGGTAGAATCGTAGACTTCCGAAAAATGGCTCACTTGCGTCAAATGCGCAGCCCTCCCAGCGCCTTGGAGCTCTGTGGGCGATGCTCGGTCCTCTGCGGGTACTGGGGTAGAGAAGTTGGGGAAGCACTCACTGACACTTTGAGCTCCTAGAGGTAGAAACTACAGGTCATTCCTCTCTGTATCCTCGTGCAGAGATCTGGGCCAGCCACAGACAGCGTACCCAGGGATGCTTCGGCCCCTACGTCCATGGCGGCCTTCACCCGATTGAAAGAGGTCAGTTGGGGGACACTGCAGACAGCTGTGGGTCTGAATTCGGCCTCCGTGCCTTAGGAGCTTTGCGATCAGCTCTTAGAGCCTTTCATTTCTTCTTTTTGAATGCGTCCACGGGTGCCATTACGACCATCCCAGGCAGAAAGGTGAGGGATAGGGAGGTGTCTGCTTTCGTCCTGAAGTCTGATTTCCAATGCGGAAAGCGGGAAGGTGCAGAGGGCTTATGAAGGAGCCCTGGGGCCTCTGGGATGAAAAGAGATCAAGCTGAATTGCGGCTCTGGAACGCCCGGTGTCCACTCTCCGGGGAGGTTTAGGTGCTAGGAGCGGCCTGTCTTCTCTGGTAGACCAGAGGTCCACACAGGTTTCCTTCGAAAATCCACCATATATATATACATATGCATATAGATGAATATATTTATGCATATATATATATATATATGGTAGCTCTGGCAAAAAGCTCTCTACTACGTGCAATTTGACCCAGAATCGCAGACTTCCGAGAATCGGCTCACTTGCATCAAATGCACATCCCTCACGGCGCCTTGGGGCTCTGCGGGCGATGCTCGGTCATCTGCGGGTACTGGGGTACCGAAGTTGGAGAAGCACTCACTGACACTTTGAGCTCCTAGTGGTCCAAACTACGTCTCATTCCTCTCTGTATCGTCGTGCAGGGTTCAGGGCCACCCACAGACAGCGTACCCAGGGACGCTTCGGCCCCTCCGTCCATGGCGGCCTTCACCCGCTAGAAAGAGGTCAGTTGGGGGACACTGCAGACAGCTGTGGGTCTAATTCGGTCTCCGTGCCTTAGGTGCTTTGCGATCGCTTCTTTGAGCCTTTAATTTCTTCATTTTGAATGCGTACACGGGGACCATTACGACCATCCCAGGCAGAAAGGTGAGGGAGAGGGAGGTGTCTGCTTCCGTTCGAAGTCTG
>NW_024355872.1:0-7009 GCF_902729225.1 Pteropus medius | reverse complement strand
GAAGCAGACACCTCCCTCTCCCTCACTTTTCGGCCTGGGATGGTCGTAATGGTCCCCGTGGACGCATTCAAAATGAAGAAATGAAAGGCTCGAAGAGGTGATCGCAAAGCTCATAAGGCACGGAGGCGGAAATCAGACCCACAGCTGTCTGCAGTGTCCCCACTGACCTCTTTCCAGCGGGTGACGGCCTCCAGGGACGGAGGGGCCAAAGCCTCCCTGGGTCCGCTGTCTGTGGGTGGCCTGAGCTCTGCACGAGGATACAGAGAGGAATGAGACGCCGTTTGTACCTCTAGGGGCTCAAAGTGTCAGTGAGTGCTTCTGCAACTTCTGTACCCCAGTACCCGCAGACGACCGAGCATCGCCCTCAGAGCCCCGAGGCGCCTGGAGGGCCTTGAATTTGCCGCAAGTGAGCCGTATCTCGGAAGTCTGCAGTTCTGGCTCAAAATGGACGTCAGTAGAGTGCTTTTTGCCAGAGCTCCCCTAGATATAGCTTTATCTATATCTGTATCTGAATCTATAGATATCTCTATATCTCTATCTCTCTCTCTTTCTCTGTTTCTCTCTCTCTCTCTCTCTATCTACCTATCTATCTATCTATGTATCTGTCTATTTCTCTCACACTTTATATATATATATATATATACATATATATATATATATACATATATATACCCGCAGACGACCGAGCACCGCCCTCACAGCCCCGAGGCGCCGGGAGGCCCGTGAATTTGCCGCAAGTGAGCCGTATCTCGAAAGTCTGCAGTTCCGGCTCAAAATGGACGTCACTAGAGAGCTTTTTGCTAGATCTACCATATACATATATATGCATATATATGTTCATCTATATGCATATATATGTATATGGTGGATTTTCGAAGGAAACCTGTGTGGACCCTGGTCTACCAGAGAAGACAGGCAGCTCCCAGCACCTCCACCTCCCCGGAGTGTGGACACCGGGCGTTCCAGGGCCACAATTCAGCATGATCTCTTTTCATCCCAGAGGCCCCGGGGCTCCTTCCTAAGGCCTCTGCTCCTTTCTGCTTTCCGCATTGGAAATCAGACTTCAGGCCGGAAGCAGACACCATCCTCTCCCTCACCTTTCTGCCTGGGATGGTCGTAATGGTCCCCGTGGACGCATTCAAAATGAAGAAATGAAAGGCTCGAAGAGGTGATCGCAAAGTTCATAAGGCACGGAGGCCAAAATCAGACCCACAGCTGTCTGCAGTGTCCCCCACTGACCTCTTTCCAGCGGGTGACGGCCTCCAGGGACGGAGGGGCCAAAGCCTCCCTGGGTCCGCTGTCTGTGGGTGGCCTGGAGCTCTGCACGAGGATACAGAGAGGAATGAGACGCCGTTTGTACCTCTGGGGGCTCAAAGTGTCAGTGAGTGCTTCTGCAACTTCTGTACCCCAGTACCCGCAGACGACCGAGCACCGCCCTCAGAGCCCCGAGGCGCCGGGAGGGCCGTGAATTTGCCGCAAGTGAGCCGTATCTCGAAAGTCTGCAGTTCGGCTCAAAATGGACGTCACTAGAGAGCTTTTTGCCAGATCTACCATATACATATATATGCATATATATGTTCATCTATATGCATATATATGTATATGGTGGATTTTCGAAGGAAACCTGTGTGGACCCTGGTCTACCAGAGAAGACAGGACGCTCCCAGCACCTCTACCTCCCCGGAGTGTGGACACCGGGCGTTCCAGGGCCACAATTCAGCATGATCTCTTTTCATCCCAGAGGCCCCGGGGCTCCTTCCTAAGGCCTCTGCTCCTTCCTGCTTTCCGCATTGGAAATCAGACTTCAGGACGGAAGCAGACACCTCCCTCTCCTCACTTTTCGGCCTGGGATGGTCGTAATGGTCCCCGTGGACGCATTCAAAATGAAGAAATGAAAGGCTCGAAGAGGTGATCGCAAAGCTCATAAGGCTCGGAGGCCGAAATCAGACCCACAGCTGTCTGCAGTGTCCCCACTGACCTCTTTCCAGCGGGTGACGGCCTCCAGGGACGGAGGGGCCAAAACCTCCCTGGGTCCGCTGTCTGTGGGTGGCCTGGAGCTCTGCACGAGGATACAGAGAGGAATGAGACGCCGTTTGTCCCTCTAGGGGCTCAAAGTGTCAGTGAGTGCTTCTGCAACTTCTGTACCCCAGTACCCGCAGACGACAGAGCATCGCCCTCAGAGCCCCGAGGCGCCGGGAGGGCCTTGAATTTGCCGCAAGTGAGCCGTATCTCGGAAGTCTGCAGTTCTGGCTCAAAATGGACGTCAGTAGAGTGCTTTTTGCCAGATCTCCCCTAGATATAGCTATATCTATATCTGTATCTGAATCTATAGATATCTCTATATCTCTATCTCTCTCTCTTTCTCTGTTTCTCTCTCTCTCTCTCTCTATCTACCTATCTATCTATCTATGTATCTGTCTATTTCTCTCACACTTTATATATATATATATAGATATATATATACATATATATATATATATATACATATATATACCCGCAGACGACCGAGCACCGCCCTCAGAGCCCCGAGGCGCCGGGAGGGCCGTGAATTTGCCGCAAGTGAGCCGTATCTCGAAATCCTGCAGTTCCGGCTCAAAATGGACGTCACTAGAGAGCTTTTTGCCAGATCTACCATATACATATATATGCATATATATGTTCATCTATATGCATATATATGTATGTGGTGGATTTTCGAAGGAAACCTGTGTGGACCCTGGTCTACCAGAGAAGACACGCCGCTCCAAGCACCTCCACCTCCCCGGAGTGTGGACACCGGGCGTTCCAGGGCCACAATTCAGCATGATCTCTTTTCATCCCAGAGGCCCCGGGGCTCCTTCCTAAGGCCTCTGCTCCTTCCTGCTTTCCGCATTGGAAATCAGACTTCAGGACGGAAGCAGACACCATCCTCTCCTCACCTTTCTGCCTGGGATGGTCGTAATGGTCCCCGTGGACGCATTCAAAATGAAGAAATGAAAGGCTCGAAGAGGTGATCGCAAAGCTCATAAGGCACGGAGGCCGAAATCAGACCCACGGCTGTCTGCAGTGTCCCCCCACTGACCTCTTTCCAGCGGGTGACGGCCTCCAGGGACGGAGGGGCCAAAGCCTCCCTGGGTCCGCTGTCTGTGGGTGGCCTGGGGCTCTGCACGAGGATACAGAGAGGAATGAGACGCCGTTTGTACCTCTAGGGGCTCAAAGTGTCAGTGAGTGCTTCTGCAACTTCTGTGCCCCAGTACCCGCAGACGACCGAGCACCGCCCTCAGAGCCCCGAGGCGCCGGGAGGCCCGTGAATTTGCCGCAAGTGAGCCGTATCTCGAAAGTCTGCAGTTCCGGCTCAAAATGGACGTCACTAGAGAGCTTTTTGCCAGATCTACCATATACATATATATGCATATATATATGTTCATCTATATGCATATATATGTATATGGTGGATTTTCGAAGGAAACCTGTGTGGACCCTGGTCTACCAGAGAAGACACGCCGCTCCCAGCACCTCCACCTCCCGGGAGTGTGGACACCAGGCGTTCTAGAGCCACAATTCAGCATGATCTCTTTTCATCCCAGAGGCCCCGGGGCTCCTTCCTAAGGCCTCTGCTCCTTCCTGCTTTCCGCATTGGAAATCAGACTTCAGGACGGAAGCAGACACCTCCCTCTCCCTCACTTTTCGGCCTGGGATGGTCGTAATGGTCCCCGTGGACGCATTCAAAATGAAGAAATGAAAAGCTCGAAGAGGTGATCGCAAAGCTCATAAGGCTCGGAGGCCGAAATCAGACCCACAGCTGTCTGCAGTGTCCCCCACTGACCTCTTTCCAGCAGGTGACGGCCTCCAGGGACGGAGGGGCCAAAGCCTCCCTGGTCCGCTGTCTGTGGGTGGCCTGGAGCTCTGCACGAGGATACAGAGAGGAATGAGACGCCGTTTGTACCTCTAGGGGCTCAAAGTGTCAGTGAGTGCTTCTGCAACTTCTGTACCCCAGTACTCGCAGACGACCGAGCATCGCCCTCAGATCCCCGAGGCGCCGGGAGGGCCGTGAATTTGCCGCAAGTGAGCCGTATCTCGGAAATCTGCAGTTCCGGCTCAAAATGGACGTCAGTAGAGTGCTTTTTGCCAGAGCTCCCTTAGATATAGCTATATCTATATCTGTATCTGAATCTATAGATATCTCTATATCTCTATCTCTCTCTCTTTGTCTGTTTCTCTCTCTCTCTCTCTCTCTATCTACCTATCTATCTATCTATGTATCTGCTATTTCTCTCACACTTTATATATATATATATATTTATATATATATACACACATATATATACCCGCAGACGCCCGAGCACCGCCCTCAGAGCCCCGAGGCGCCGGGAGGGCCGTGAATTTGCCGCAAGTGAGCCGTATCTCGAAAGTCTGCAGTTCCGGCTCAAAATGGACGTCACTAGAGAGCTTTTTGCCAGATCTACCATATACATATATATGCATATATATGCTCATCTATATGCATATATATGTATATGGTGGATTTTCGAAGGAAACCTGTGTGGACCCTGGTCTACCAGAGAAGACACGCCGCTCCCAGCACCTCCACCTCCCCGGAGTGTGGACACCGGGCGTTCCAGGGCCACAATTCAGCATGATCTCTTTTCATCCCAGAGGCCCCGGGGCGCCTTCCTAAGGCCTCTGCTTCTTCCTGCTTTCCGCATTGGAAATCAGACTTCAGAACGGAAGCAGACACCATCCTCTCCCTCACCTTTCTGCCTGGGATGGTCGTAATGGTCCCCGTGGACGCATTCAAAATGAAGAAATGAAAGGCTCAAAGAGGTGATCCCAAAGCTCAAGAGGCACGGAGGCCGAAATCAGACCCACAGCTGTCTGCAGTGTCCCCCATCTGACCTCTTTCCAGCGTGTGACGGCCTCCAGGGACGGAGGGGCCAAAGCCTCCCTGGGTCCGCTGTCTGTGGGTGGCCTGGAGCTCTGCACCCTGAGGATACAGAGAGGAATGAGACGCCGTTTGTACCTCTGGGGGCTCAAAGTGTCAGTGAGTGCTTCTGCAACTTCTGAACCCCACCCGCAGACGACCGAGCACCGCCCTCAGAGCCCCGAGGCGCCGGGAGGGCCGTGAATTTGCCGCAAGTGAGCCGTATCTCGAAAGTCTGCAGTTCCGGCTCAAAATGGACGTCACTAGAGAGCTTTTGCCAGATCTACCATATACATATATATGCATATATATGTTCATCTATATGCATATATATGTATATGGTGGATTTTCGAAGGAAACCTGTGTGGACCCCTGGTCTACCAGAGAAGGCAGGCCGCTCCCAGCACCTCCACCTTCCCCGAGTGTGGACACCGGGCGTTCCAGAGCCACAATTCAGCAGGATCTCTTTTCATCCCAGAGGCCCCGGGGCTCCTTCCTAAGGCCTCTGCTCCTTCCTGCTTTCAGCATTGGAAATCAGACTTCAGGACGGAAGCAGACACCTCCCTCTCCCTCACCTTTCTGCCTGGGATGGTCGTAATGGTCCCCGTGGACGCATTCAAAATGAAGAAATGAAAGCCTCAGAGAGCTGATCGCAAAGCTCCTGAGGCACGGAGGCCGAATTCAGACCCACAGCTGTCTGCAGTGTCTCCCAACTGACCTCTTTCCAGCGGGGGACGCCCGCCATGGACGGAGGGGCCAAAGCCTCCCTGGGTACGCTGTCTGTGGGTGGCCCTGAACCCTGCAAGAGGATACAGAGACGAATGAGACGTAGATTGTACCTCTAGGAGCTCAAAGTGTCAGTGATTAGCTTCCCGCAACTTCTGTACCCCGATCCGCGCAGGCAGGCCGAACATAAGCCCTCAGAGCCCGGACGCCGGGAGGGCAGTGCATTTGCCGCAAGTGTGCCTTTTCTCGGAAGTCTGCGATTCTGGCTCAAAATGGACGTCACCAGAGAGCTTTTTGCCAAAGCTACCATATACATATATGTGCATATATATGTTCATCTATATGCACATATATGTATATGGTGGATTTTCGAAGGAAACCTGCTTGGACCCCTGGTCTACCACAGAAGATAGGCCGCTCCTAGCACCTCCACCTCCCCGCAGTGGGGACACCGGGCGTTCCAGAGCCACAATTCAGCATGATCTCTTTTCATCCCAGAGGCCCCGGGGCTCCTTCCTAACGCCTCTGCTCCTTCCTCTTTCCGCATTGGAAATCAGACTTCAGGACGGACAGACACCTCCCTCTCCCTCACCTTTCTGCCTGGGATGGTGGTAATGGTCCCCGTGGACGCATTCAAATGAAGAAATGAAAGGCTCGAAGAGGTGATCGCAAAGCTCATAAGGCACGGAGGCGCAAATCAGACCCACAGCTGTCTACAGTGTCCACCACTACCTCTTTCCAGCGGGTGACGGCCTCCAGGGACGGAGGGGCCAAAACATCCCTGGGTACGCTGTCTGTGGGTGGCCTGGAGCTCTGCACGAGGATACAGAGAGCAATGAGACGTCGTTTGTACCTCTAGGGGCTCAAAGTGTCAGTGAGTGCTTCCGCAACTTCTGTACCCCCGTCCCCGCAGACGACCGAGCCTCGCCCTCAGAGCCCCGAGGCGCCGGGAGGGCCGTGAATTTGTCGCAAGTGAGCCGTATCTCGGAAGTCTTCAGTTCAGGCTCAAAATGGACGTCAGTAGAGTGCTTTTTGCCAGATCTCCCCTAGATATATCTATATCTGTATCTGAATCTATAGATATCTCTATATCTCTATCTCTCTCTCTTTCTCTCTCACTCTCACTCTCTCTCTCTATCTACCTATCTATCTATGTATCTATCTATTTCTCTCACTCTTTCTATATATATATTCATATATACATATATATATATCTATCTATATATCTATATATATATATATAGTGATTTTTAAAACAAAAGGCTGTATTTTCCTTAGACGTTTGAGATAATGCAGGCCGCTCCCAGCACCTCCACCTTCCCGGAGTGTGGACACCGGGCGTTCCAGAGCCACAATTCAGCAGGATCTCTTTTCATCCCAGAG
>NW_024355871.1:0-384 GCF_902729225.1 Pteropus medius | reverse complement strand
AATAGTCTTATGATATATTTAGCCATTAAATTAATGCATATTTATTGAGCGCTTGCTTTGTGTCCAGAATTGGGGGATGTGTAACAACGATGGAGAGATCATCTAGTTCACATAAAATAGCTCACCACCCTCTAATGGGAAGGAAGAGACTGGCTAATAAATAATTGCGGTACTTTGCAAGAAGAAATACAAACAAAATGTAATTGTGACCATTGCCTACATCTGGAAGAGTTAGAATGGCTTCCAAAAGGATGAGACTTTGGATTGCGATTTAAGAAATGGCTTGCCTGAAGAAGAAGAAGAAGAAGAAGAAGAAGAAGAAGAAGAAGAAGAAGAAGAGTATTCTAGGCAAAGGCAACCGCTGTGGCCCACAAACAATGGAGT
>NW_024355870.1:0-858 GCF_902729225.1 Pteropus medius | reverse complement strand
CAGATAGAGTTAGATGAAGCAATAACTGTACCTAGATTTATCCAGGCATAATTTTTCATAGCTTAAAGCTTACCAACAATGAGAAAGCAATAATTGAAAAAAAACACCACCAAGATATATATACACACACACGCACACACACACACACACACACACACATATATACATATACATATATATGTGTGTGTGTATATATATATCTTGTATATATATTATGTATATATTATGTATATGTATAATATTATGTATATATACATAATATATATGTATATATACACACACATATATATGTATATATGTATATATGTGTGCGTGTGTGTATATATATATATATGTGTGTGTGTGTGTATGTATATATATCTTATGTATATATATATATAAAAATGTGAAGGTATATTGAAGGGAAACAAAAAGCCAAGTGCAAATACTATAGTTTGAATTATAAGAGAAAAGAACTATGAAACGATATAATCTTTTCCTTTCTGAAGAGTAAGAGTGTTCAAGAACCATAATCATTACAGTAATACTAGACAAGACAAAAACAGAGTTCTGGTTAATCTGAATGAGTTTTGTCTGTAATTTTCATAAATACTTGGTTTCAAAGGCTCTAGGGCATTCTATGCCTGGTACCCAACTTACTCAGTAGGCTGAAAGCGCAGGAATGGTGATAATAACAAACCAGCCATTCATCCAGTGGTCGACCCTCTTCTAGATGTCAGATACTATGCCAGGCACTGGGGACAAAAGTTCGAATAAGACATAGTAGATTGTGAGCTCCCTGAGAACTGAGGCTAAGAGAAGGGCGACAATGGACACAGACCATCACAAAAGATTATGAAAAGTACAATAATAAAGACA
>NW_024355869.1:0-2125 GCF_902729225.1 Pteropus medius | reverse complement strand
CCTAACGCTAACCCTAACCCTAACACTAAACCCTAAACCTTACCCTAATCCTAACCGTAATCCTAACCGAAAACTTAACCTTAACGTAACCCTAACCCTAGCCATGAACCCTAACACTAACCCTAACCTTAAAACCTAAACCTTACCCTAACACTAACTTTAACATAATCCTAACCTTTACCCAAAGAATAACATTAATCCTAACTCTAAACTCTTACCCTAAACCTAACCCTAACTTTAACCATACCTAAACATAATCGTAACCGTAACCCTAAAACTAATCCTAACCCATATCCTAAGCATAACATTTGTCCTAACTCTAACATCATACCTGAACCCTAACCCTAATATATCTGAAAACCTAACCAAAACTATAAGGCTAAACTGAACACTAACCCTAACTCTAACTTTAACACTAAACCTTAAACCTAACCCTAAACATAACCCTAACTGTATCGTAACCCTAATTAATCGTGATCCTAACACTAACCCTAGAGTTAAAATAATCCTAAACCTAACTGTAAACTTAACGCTAAACTCTGAACCTAAATGTTACCATAAACCCTAATGCTAACCCTAACCTAACCCTAAACCTAACCCTAACCCTAACACCAAACTCTAACCCGAACCCGAACCCTAAACCCTAATATTAATCCTAACCCTAAATCTAAACAGAGCTTAAATGTAACCAGAACACTAACCCTAACCCAGATCCTAACCCTCAATCTTAAGCTAAAACTAACCATATTTCTAACCCTAACTCTAAATTTTAAACTAAGAATAACCATAAACCTAACACTCTCCCTAAACTTAATCCTAAATCGAATGATAACCTTAACCATAACAGTAACCATGACCTTAACCATATCTTAACTCTAACATAACCTTAACCCTAACCCGAAACCTCACACTAAACCCTAACCCTAACCCTAATCCTAAACCCTACTCTAACCCTAAACCTAACACTTACAGTAACCTAACCTAAGCCTAACCCTATTCCTACCTCTAATGCTAAGCTTAATGCAATCCTAAAGCTAACCCTAACCCAGATTCTACCCATAAATCTAAAGGTAATCCTAACCCTAATAATTCTAAACCTAATCCTAAATTTTACAATAAGAATAAACCTAACCCTAACCCCATACCCTAACCGCAACCCTAAACCTAATGCAAACCTTAACCTAAACAGTAACTCTATCCGTAACTTAACCCTAACCCTAACCCTAACGCTAACCCTAACACTAACCATAAACACTAACCCTAATCCTGACCATAACCCTAACAATAACCCTCTCCCTAACCCTAATCCTAATCCTAACCCTAATCCTAACACTAAACCTAACACTATCCCTGACCCTAACTTAACCCTAACCCAATCCCAAACACTAACACTAATCCTATCTCTAAACTCTTACCCTAAACTGAACCTTTACCTTAACCCTAAAATAAACTTAGCCCTATTCGTAACCCTAAAGTAATCCTAACACTAATCCTAGCCCTAACACTAACCCTAACTCTAACTTCACACCGTAATCCTAACCCTAAAAATATCTATAACCCTAACTTAAACCTTAATGCTAAACTTTACCCTAAGCTTAACCGAAATCCTAAACTCTAATACTCACCCTGACCCTTACCCTAACGTACCCTAAGCCTAACCCTAAGCCTAAGCCTAACCATAACCATAACCATAACCCTAACACTAAGGTTAACGTAACACTAAGCCTAACCCTAACCTTAACAATAAACCCTAAACATTACACTATTTCTAACCCTAACCATGACACTAACCCTAAAACTAAACCCTAATCTAATCCTAAACATAACTGTAACCCTAACCCAAACCAAAACGATAAAACTAACCCTAATCATATCACTAATCCTAGCCTAACACCAATAGTAACAAAAAACCTAACTGTAACGCTAACTCAAACCTTAAACCTTAATGTAAGCATAACCTTAAAACTAACACGAATCCTAACTCTAAACTCTTAACCTAACACTAAACCTAACCTTAACCCTAACAGTAACGTTAACCCTAACCATAACCCTAAGCCCTAACCCTCACCCTATCCTTTACCTTAACCTAACCCTAAAACTAAAAATAGCCATAAACCTAAAGCAA
>NW_024355868.1:0-9688 GCF_902729225.1 Pteropus medius | reverse complement strand
ATCCCAGGCAGAAAGGTGCGGGAGAGGGAGGTGTCTGCTTCCGTCCTGAAGTCTGATTTCCACTGCGGAAAGCGGGAAGGAGCCGAGGCCTTAGGAAGGAGCCCAGGGCCTCTGGGATGAAAAGAGATCATGCTGAATTGTGGCTCTGGAACGCCCGGTGTCCACACTGCGGGGAGGTGGAGGTGCTAGGAGCGGCCTGTCTTCTGTGGCTTGGTAGACCAGGGGTCCTGGGTTTCCTTACAATCTATATACATATATATGCATATAGAGGAACCCACCTTGTACATATATATAACATGTAAGAGAACATCATATGCATATACTATGTATATGTGCTTTTTAAACTTAAAAAACTCTCTGGTGACACGTCATTTTGAACCAGAATCGCAGACTTCCGTGAAAAAGGCTCACTAGCGGCAATGCTGCACAGCCTCGGAGACGCCAGGGGCTCAAATGGTGATCTTTCAGTCATCTCAATTTACTGGGTACCAGTTGGGAGAGGAACACTCACTGACACTGAGCTCCTACGGGTACAAACTGCGTCTCATTCGTCTCTGCAACAATATGCTCTTTGGGGTTCAGGGCCACCCACAGACTGTACCCAGGGATGCTTTGGCCCCGTCCATGGCGGCCGTCACCAGCGCTGGAAAAGAGTTCAGTTGGAGACACTGCAGACAGCTGTGGGTCTGAATTAGGCCTCCGTGCCTTGGGAGCTTTGCGATCTTTCGTTGAGCGCTGTTTCTTCATTTTGAATGCGTCCACGAGGACCATTACGACCATCCCAGGCAGGTGAGGAGAGGGAGGTGTCTGCTTCCGTCTCAAATCTGGTCCACTGCGAGGCTCAGGGAAGGAAGCAAGGCCTTAGGAAGAGAGCCCAGGGCCTCTGGGATGAAAAGAATCATATGCTGAATTGTATTGTGGCTCTGGAACGCCCGGTGTCCACACTGCGGGGAGGTGGAGGTGCTAGGAGCGGCCTGTCTTCTGTGGTAGACCAGGGGTCCACGCAGGTTTCCTTCGAAAATCCACCATATACATATATATGCATATAGATGAACATATATATGCATATATATGTATATGGTAGCTTTGGCAAAAAGCTCTGTGGTGACGTCCATTTTGAGCCAGAATCGCAGACTTCCGAGAAAAGGCTCACTTGCGGCAAATGCACAGCCCTCCCGGGGCCTTGGGGCTCTGTGGGCGATGCTCGGTCTTCTGCGGAGACTGGGGTACCGAAGTTGGAGGAGCACTCACTGACACTTTGAGCTCCTAGAGGTACAAACTACGTCTCATTCGTCTCTGTATGCCCTTGCAGGGTTCAGGGCCCCCCACAGACAGCGTACCCAGGGATGATTTGGCCCCTCCGTCCATGGCGGCCGTCACCCGCTGGAAAGAGTTCAGTTGGGAGACACTGCAGGCAGCTGTGGGTCTGAATTCGGCCTCCGTGCCTTAGGAGCTTTGCGATCAGCTCTCTGAGCCTTTCATTTCTTCATTTTGAATGCGTCCACGGGGACCATGACGACCATCCCAGGCAGAAAGAATTGGCAAGGGAGAGGTAGGGTGTCTGCTTCGTCCTCAAAGTCTGAGATTTCCACTGCTGAGGCTTCAGGAAAGACACAGGAGTCTTAGGAAGGAGCAGGGCCTCTGGGATGAAAAAAGAATCATGTGCTGAATTACAGCAGAGCTCTGGGCATGCGTTGTCCACTGTGGGGAGGTGGAGGTGCTAGGAGCGACCTGTCTTCTGTGGTAGAGCAGGGGTCCACGCAGGTTTCCCTCGAAAATCCACCATATACATATATATGCATATAGATGAACATATATATGCATATATATGTATATGGTAGCTTTGGCAAAAAGCTCTCTGGTGCCGTCCATTTTGAGCCAGAATCGCAGACTTCCGAGAAAAGGCTCACTTGCGGCAAATGCACAGCCCTCCCGTGGCCTTGGGGCTCTGTGGGCGATGCTTGGTCATCTGCGGGTACTGGGGTACCGAAGTTGGAGGAGCACTCACTGACACTTTGAGCTCCTAGAGGTACAAACTACGTCCCATTCGTCTCTGTATGCTCTTGCCGGGTTCAGGGCCACCCACAGACAACGTACCCAAAGATGCTTTGGCCCCTCCGTCCATGGCGGCCGTCACCCGCTGGAAAGAGTTCAGTTGGGAGACACTGCAGACAGCTGTGGGTCTGAATTCGGCCTCCGTGCCTTAGGAGCTTTGCGATCAGCTCACTGAGCCTTTCATTTCTTCATTTTGAATGCGTCCACGGGGACCATCACGACCATCCCAGGCAGAAAGGTGAGGGCGAGGGAGGTGTCTGCTTCCGTCCTGAAGTCTGATTTGCACTGCGGAAAGCGGGAAGGAGCCGAGGCCTTAGGAAGAGCCCCGGGGCCTCTGGGATGAAAAGAGATCATGCTGAATTGTGGCTCTGGAACGCCCGGTGTCCACACTGCGAGGAGGTGGAGGTGCGAGGAGCGGCCTGTCTTCTGTGGTAGAGCAGGGGTCCAGGCAGGTTTCCTTCGAAAATCCACCATATACATATATATGCATATAGATGAACATATATGCATATATATGTATATGGTAGCTTTGGCAAAAAGCTCTCTGGTGACGTCCATTTGAGCCAGAATCGCAGACTTCCGAGAAAAGGCTCACTTGCGGCAAATCTTTGCCCAGTCCTCCAGGGCATTGGGCTCTGTGAAGCGTCTTTCGGTCTGCTCTCTCTTGGAAGAGTACTGGAGAATACCGAAGTTGGAAGGGAGGCACTTTCTACTGACACCAGAGCTCCTCAGAAATTTAAAACTACGTCGCGTCCCATTCGTCTCTATTATGCTCTTTTAGGGGTTCCAGAGACACCCACAGACAGCATGCCAGTTCTTTGGCCCCTCTCGCGTCCATAGAAGCCGTCTCGCTGGATAGCGTTCAGTTGGGAGACACTGCAGACAACTGTGGGTCTGAATTCGGCCTCCGTGCCTTAGGAGCTTTGCGATCAGCTCTTTGAGCCTTTCATTTCTTCATTTGGAATGCGTCCACGGGGACCATTGCGACCATCCCAGGCAGAAAGGTGAGGGAGAGGGAAGTGTCTGCTTCCGTCCTGAAGTCTGATTTCCACTGCGGAAAGCGGGAAGGAGCCGAGGCCTTAGGAAGGAGCCCCGGGGCCTCTGGGATGAAGAGATCATGCTGAATTGTGGCTCTGGAACACCCGGTGTCCACACTGCGGGGAGGTGGAGGTGCGAGGAGCGGCCTGTCTTCTGTGGTAGAGCAGGGGTCCAGGCAGGTTTCCTTCGAAAATCCACCATACATATATATGCATATAGATGAACATATATATGCATATATATGTATATGGTAGCTTTGGCAAAAAGCTCTCTGGTGACGTCCATTTCGAGCCAGAATCGCAGACTTCCGAGAAAAGGCTCACTTGCGGCAAATGCACAGCCCTCCCGGGGCCTTGGGGCTCCGTGGGCGATGCTCGGTCTTCTGCGGAGACTGGGGTACCGAAGTTGGAGGAGCACTCACTGACACTTTGAGCTCCTAGAGGTACAAACTACGTCTCATTCGTCTGTATGCTCTTGCAGGGTTCAGGGCCACCCACAGACAGCGTACCCAGGGATGCTTTGGCCCCTGCGTCCATGGCGGCCGTCACCCGCTGGAAAGAGTTCAGTTAGGAGACACTGCAGACAGCTGTGGGTCTGAATTCGGCCTCCGTGCCTTAGGAGCTTTGCGATCAGCTCTTTGAGCCTTTCATTTCTTCCTTTGAATGCGTCCACGGGGACCATTACGACCATCCCAGGCAGAAAGGTGAGGGAGAGGGAGGTGTCTGCTTCCGTCCTGAAGTCTGATTTCCACTGCGGAAAGCGGGAAGGAGCCGAGGCCTTAGGAAGGAACCCCGGGGCCTCTGGGATGAAAAGAGATCATGCTGAATTGTGGCTCTGGAACGCCCGGTGTCCACACTGCGGGGAGGTGGAGGTGCGAGGAGCGGCCTGTCTTCTGTGGTAGAGCAGGGGTCCAGGCAGGTTTCCTTCGAAAATCCACCATATACATATATATGCATATAGATGAACATATATATGCATATATATGTATATGGTAGTTTTGGCAAAAAGCTCTCTGGTGACGTCCATTTCGAGCCAGAATCGCAGACTTCCGAGAAAAGGCTCACTTGCGGCAAATGCACAGCCCTCCCGGGGCCTTGGGGCTCTGTGGGCGATGCTCAGTCATCTGCAGGTACTGGGGTAGCGAAGTTGGAGGAGCACTCACTGACACTTTGAGCTCCTAGAGGTACAAACTACGTCTCATTCGTCTCTGTATCCTCTTGCAGGGTTCAGGCCACCCACAGACAGCGTAGCCAGGGATGCTTTGGCCCCTCCGTCCATGGGGGCCGTCACCCGCTGGAAAGAGGTCAGCTGGGAGACACTGCAGACAGCTGTGGGTCTGAATTCGGCCTCCGTGCCTTAGGAGCTTTGCGATCAGCTCTTTGAGCCTTTCATTTCTTCATTTTGAATGCGTCCACGGGGACCATTACGACCATCCCAGGCAGAAAGTTGAGGGAGAGGGAGGTGTCTGCTTCCGTCCTGAAGTCTGATTTCCATTGCGGAAAGCGGAAGGAGCCGAGGCCTTAGGAAGGAGCCCCGGGGCCTCTGGGATGAAAAGAGATCATGCTGAATTGTGGCTCTGGAACGCCCGGTGTCCACACTGCGGGGAGGTGGAGGTGCGAGGAGCGGCCTGTCTTCTGTGGTAGAGCAGGGGTCCACGCAGGTTTCCTTCGAAAATTCACCATATACATATATATGCATATAGATGAACATATATATGCATATATATGTATATGGTAGCTTTGGCAAAAAGCTCTCTGGTGACGTCCATTTTGAGCCAGAATCGCAGACTTCCGAGAAAAGGCTCACTTGCGGCAAATGCACTGCCCTCCCGTGGCCTTGGGGCTCTGTGGGCCATGCCCGGTCATCTGCGGGTACTGGGGTGGCGAAGTTGGAGGAGCACTCACTGACACTTTGAGCTCCTAGAGGTACAAACTACGTCTCATTCGTCTCTGTATCCTCTTGCAGGGTTCAGGCCACCCACAGACAGCGCACCCAGGGATGCTTTGGCCCCTCCGTCCATGGCGGCCGTCACCCGCTGGAAAGAGGTCAGGTGGGAGACACTGCAGACAGCTGTGGGTCTGAATTCGGCCTCCGCCTTAGGAGCTTTGCGATCAGCTCTTTGAGCCTTTCATTTCTTCATTTTGAATGCGTCCACGGGGACCATTACGACCATCCCAGGCAGAAAGGTGAGGGAGAGGGAGGTGTCTGCTTCCGTCCTCAAGTCTGATTTCCACTGCGGAAAGCGGGAAGGAGCCGAGGCCTAGGAAGGAGCCCCGGGGCCTCTGGAATGAAAAGAGATCATGCTGAATTGTGGCTCTGGAACGCCCGCTGTCCACACTGCGGGGAGGTGGAGGTGGTAGGAGAGGCCTGTCTTCTGTGGTAGACCAGGGGTCCACGCAGGTTTCCTTCGAAAATCCACCATATACATATATATGCATATAGATGATATATATATGCATATATATGTATATGGTAGCTTTGGCGAAAAGCTCTCTGGTGACGTCCATTTTGAGCCAGAATCACAGACTTCCGAGAAAAGGCTCACTTGCGGCAAATTCACAGCCCTCCCGGGGCCTTGGGGCTCTGTGGGCCATGCCCGGTCATCTGCGGGTACTGGGGTGGCGAAGTTGGAGGAGCACTCCCTGACACTTTGAGCTCCTAGAGGTACAAACTACGTGTCATTCGTCTCTGCATCCTCTTGCAGGGTTCAGGGCCGCCCACAGACAGCGTACCAGGATGCTGGCCTCAAGGCCCATGCATGGCCGTCACACACCAGAGTTCGAAGGGGAGCATTACTGCAGACAGCTGTGGGTCTGAATTCGCCCGCGCTTCAGGAGTTGCGGACGCTCTTGAGCCTTTCATTTCTTCATTTTGAATGCGTTCACGGGGACCATTACGACCATCCCAGGCAGAAAGCTGAGGGAGAGGGAGGTGTCTGCTTCCGTCCTGAAGACTGATTTCCACTGCGGAAAGCGGGAAGGAGCCGAGGCCTTAGGAAGGAGCCCCGGGGCCTCTGGGATGAAAAGAGATCATGCTGAATTGTGGCTCTGGAACGCCCGGCGTCCACACTGCGGGGAGGTGGAGGTGCTAGGAGCGGCCTATCTTCTGTGGTAGACCAGGGGTCCACGCAGGTTTCCTTCGAAAATCCACCATATACATATATATGCATATAGATGAACATATATATGCATATATATGTATATGGTAGCTTTGGCAAAAAGCTCTCTGGTGACATCCATTTTGAGCCTGAATCGCAGACTTCCGAGAAAATGCTCACTTGCGGCAAATGCACAGTCCTCCCGGGGCATTGGGGCTCTGTGGGCGAAGCTCGGTCATCTGCGGGTACTGGGGTACCGAAGTTGGAGGAGCACTCTCTGACACTTTGAGCTCCTAGAGGTACAAACTACGTCCCATTCGTCTCTGTATGCTCTTGCAGGGTTCAGGGCCACCCACAGACAGCGTACCCAGGGATGCTTTTGGCCCCTGCGCTCCATGGCGTCAGTCACCCCGCCGGAAAAGAGTTCAAGCAGAGACACTGCAGACAGCTGTGCGGTCTGAATCGCCCTCCGTGCCTCAGGAGCTTTGGCGATCGCTCTTTTGAGCCTTTCATTTCATTTTGGACGTCCACGGGGACCACATGACCATCTCCAGGCAGAAAGGTGAGGGCGAGGGAGGTGTCTGCTTCCGTCCTGAAGTCTGATTTCCACTGCGGAAAGCGGGAAGGAGCCGAGGCCTTAGGAAGGAGCCCTGGGCCTCTGGGATGAAAAGAGATCATGCTGAATTGTGGCTCTGGAACGCCCGGTGTCCACACTGCGGGGAGGTGGAGGTGCGAGGAGCGGCCTGTCTTCTGTGGTAGAGCAGGGGTCCACGCAGGTTTCCTTCGAAAATCCACCATATACATATATATGCATATAGATGAACATATATATGCATATATATGTATATGGTAGTTTTGGCAAAAAGCTCTCTGGTGACGTCCATTTCGAGCCAGAATCGCAGACTTCCGAGAAAAGGGTTTCACTGAAGTAAAATGCACGGGGCCTTGGGTTCTCGGTTGGTGGCTCAACATTCGCGGTACGGGGTACCCAAGCTGGAGGAGCACCTGGAACACTTTGAGTTCTAGAGGCCAAACTGCCTCATTCGTCTCAGGCGTTTTATATTCAGGGCCACCCACAGATTAGCAAAAATTTGCGATGAGATTTGGCCTCTCGGCGCCCATGGAAGCGGCCACCTCGAAAGAGTTCATTTGGGAGACACTGCAGACGGCTGTGGGTCTGAATTCGGCCTCCGTGCCTTAGGAGCTTTGCGATCAGCTCTTTGAGCCTTTCATTTCTTCATTTTGAATGCGTCCACGGGGACCATTACGACCATCCCTGGCAGAAAGGTGAGGGAGAGGGAGGTGTCTGCTTCCGTCCTGAAGTCTGATTTCCAATGCGGTAAGCAGGAAGGAGCAGCGGCCTTAGGAAGGAGCCCCGGGGCCTCTGGGATGAAAAGAGATCATGCTGAATTGTGGCTCTGGAACGCCCGGTGTCCACACTGCGGGGAGGTGGAGGTGCCAGGAGCGGCCTGTCTTCTGTGGACCAGGAGTCCAGCCGGTAGTGTCCTTCTGGTGTCCACCATATACATATATGGGATATAGATAATTGATATATATGTTATATGGCAGGAAGCTGGCAAAAAGCTCTCTTCAGTAGACATCCATTTGGAGCTGTGAATCGTGAGATCTCCTAGAAATTACTATGGCAAATGCATGTCCTCTGGGCATGGGGGTCAGTGGCTCGGCCATCTATGGCACTGGGTACCAAGTTGGGAGGGGAGCACTTCTCTTGACACTTTGAGTTCTAGAGGCAAACCATGTCCTATTCGTCTCTTGTGTTTTGTAGGTTCTGAAAGTCACCCACAGACAGCTTACCCTGTGGAGGCAAGCTGGCCCCTATGCCCAGGCCGTGCCACCTGGAGAGTTCGGTTAGAGACACCGGTAGAGCCAGCTGTGTCTGAATTGCATCTGTGTTTTAGGAGTTAAGTAGACAATTTTTTTGAGCTTTATTTCTTCATTTGAATGCCTAATGGGGACTATTTGTTCATCCCATTTCCAGAAAGGTGAGGAGAGGGAGGCTCAAGCCTGTCCTCAAAGCCCGATTTCCATCGGGAAAGTGAGGAAGGACCTGAGGTTTCGGAAGGGAGCCCTGGGGCCCTGGGATGAAAAGAGATCATGCTGAATTGTGGCTCTGGAACGCCCGGTGTCCACACTGCGGGGAGGTGGAGGTGCTAGCAGCGGCCTGTCTCTGTGGTAGACCAGGGGTCCACGCAGGTTTCCTTCGAAAATCCACCATATACATATATATGCATATAGATATATGCATATATATGTATATGGTAGCTTTGGCGAAAAGCTCTCTGGTGACGTCCATTTTGAGCCAGAATCGCAGACTTCCGAGAAAAGGCTCACTTGCGGCAAATGCACAGCCCTTCCGGGGCCTTGGGGTTCTGTGGGCCATGCCCGGTCATCTGCGGGTACTGGGGTGGCGAAGTTGGAGGAGCACTCACTGACACTTTGAGCTCCTAGAGGTACAAACTACGTCCCATTCGTCTCAGTATGCTCTTGCAGGTTCAGGGCCACCCACAGACAGCGTACCCAGGGATGCTTTGGCCCCTGCGTCCATGGCGGCCGTCACCCGCTGGAAAGAGTTCAGTTGGGAGACACTGCAGACAGCTGTGGGTCTGAATTCGGCCTCCGTGCCTTAGGAGCTTTGCGATCAGCTCTTTGAGCCTTTCATTTCTTCCTTTTGAATGTGTCCACGGGGACCATTACGACCATCCCAGGCAGAAAGGTGAGGGAGAGGGAGGTGTCTGCTTCCGTCCTGAAGTCTGATTTCCACTGCGGAAAGCGGGAAGGAGCCGAGGCCTTAGGAAGGAGCCCCGGGGCCCTGGGATGAAAAGAGATCATGCTGAATTGTGGCTCTGGAACGCCCGGTGTCCCCACTGCGGGGAGGTGGAGGTGCTAGGAGCGGCCTGTCTTCTGTGGTAGACCAGGGGTCCACGCAGGTTTCCTTCGAAAATCACCATATACATATATATGCATATAGATGAACATATATATGCATATATATGTATATGGTAGCTTTGGCAAAAAGCTCTCTGGTGATGTCCATTTTGAGCCAGAATCGCAGACTTCCGAGAAAAGGCTCACTTGCGGCAAATGCACAGCCCTCCCGTGGCCTTGGGGCTCTGTGGGCGATGCTCGGTCATCTGCGGGTACTGGGGTAGCGAAGTTGGAGGAGCACTCACTGACACTTTGAGCTCCTAGAGGTACAAACTACGTCCCATTCGTCTCTGTATGCTCTTGCAGGGTTCAGGGTCACCCACAGACAGCGTACCCAAAGATGCTTTGGCCCCTGCGTCCATGGCGGCCGTCACCCGCTGGAAAGAGTTCAGTTGGGAGACACTGCAGACAGCTGTGGGTCTGAATTCGGCCTCCGTGCCTTAGGAGCTTTGCGATCAGCTCTTTGAGCCTTTCATTTCTTTATTTTGAATGCGTCCCTGGGGACCATTACGACCATCCCAGGCAGAAAGGTGAGGGAGAGGGAGGTGTCTG
>NW_024355867.1:0-330 GCF_902729225.1 Pteropus medius | reverse complement strand
TCATCTATATGCATATATATGTATATGGTGGAATTTCGAAGGAAACCTGCGTGGACCCCTGGTCTAGCACAGAAGACAGGCCGCTGCTAGCACCTCCACCTCTCCGCAGTGTGGACACCGGGCTTTCCAGAGCCACAATTCAGCATGATCTCTTTTTATGCCGGAGGCCCCGGGGCTCCTTCCTCATGCCTCGGCTCCTTCCCGCTTTCCGCAGTGGAAATCAGACTACAGGACGGAAGCAGACACCTCCCTCTCCCTCACCTTTCAGCCTGGGATGGTCGTAATGGTCCATGTGGACGCATTCAAAATGAAGAAATGAAAGGCTCAAAG
>NW_024355866.1:0-13716 GCF_902729225.1 Pteropus medius | reverse complement strand
GAACAACCAATATGACAAGGCATCTCGGAAAGAAAGAGAAAAATCTCCAGAAAATAAGCTTACAGACATAGAAATAACAACTTAAATGACAGAGAATTCAGTATAGTACTTCTAAAAAACTCAGTGAGTTCCAAAATGAGTCATATCAAAAATTTTAGGAATTGAAACAAATCAACTAAGTGAACAGAATGAGTTCTTTAATGAGGAGATTGAAACACTCAAAAAGAACAAAATAGATGTTCTGGAGATAAAAACAAACAAACAAACAAACAAAACCCCAAAAAACAAACAAACAAAAACACTGCAAGAGTTGAAAAATGAAATAGCAAGATAGCAAGCTTGGAAAATAGAGTTGACCAAATGGAGGAAAGGATCAGTGATATCGAAGACAGATCTAGAAATATATCAGAAGGAAGAAGAGAGAAACCAAAGAATGAAAAATAATGAAAGAGAAATACAAGAACTAGCTGATACCATCCAGAGAGGAAACATAAGAATAATGGGCATTCTCAAAGGTGAGGAAAAGGAGCAGGGATTAGAAAGCATTTTCAGACAAAGAGTTGATGAGAATTTCCCAAATCTAAGGAATGAGCTGGAGCTTGAAATTCAAAAAGCCAACAGAAGACCCAATTATCTTAACCCAAAAATACCTTCATCAAGACACATTGTATTAAAATTATCAAAAATAAACAACAAAGAAAAATTCTCAGGACTGCCAGGGAGACAAAGATGGTAACCTATAAAAGAAAACCCATTAGATTATCATCGGACTTCTCATCACAAACGTTACAAGCCAGAAAGGAGCTGAATCCAATATTCAAACTATTAAGTGAAAAGAACTACCAGCCTAGAATAATGTATCCAGCTAAGACATAATTTAAATATGAAGGAGAAATAAAAACATTTCCAGACATACAAAAATTGAGGGAATTCTCCACTACAAGGCCTGCATTATAGGAAATACTGAAAGGAGTCAGCTCATCTAAAACAAAATGACAAAAACAAAAAAAAAACCAACAACAAAAAAACCTTAATTGGGAGTAAGGTGATTAGCAGCCTAATAGAAGCAGAGGAGTGCAACCCTTACTAGGAACAGGGCATTATAAGCTTAAAAATAAGAAAAAATTTGCTATAGTAAGATAGTAATGAATGTTCAGCGTTCATAGAGACAAATTAAGACAAAAATGAATGAAAAGGGGAGGATTCAAAGATTCACATTCACAAAAGATAATGGAAATAATTCATGCAGAAGAAGCTTAGACGAATATAGAGGAAGGGGAGATAGGGTATATGGTGTGTATATATATATATAATAATATATATGTTATATACACACATATATATATATTTTTTTTTTTTTTATTGTACTGGATAGTAACCATACACCAAAGATTCAGAACTGAAGTATAAAACATAAAACAAGAAGAACCAGAGGCAAAAACCACAAAAGCCAACCAAAATAAAGAAAACAGCCACGCAAGTACAAGGAAGCAATGGAAACACTGAGCTACCAGAAAGCAAAAGATAAAATGGCTACAAGAAGACCTCATATTTCAATAATCACCCTAAATGTAAATGGAATGAACTAACAAATAAAAAATCACAGAGCTGCAGAATGGATCATAAAACAAAACTCAACCACATGCTGCCTCCAGGAGACACATCTCAGCTCTAAAGACAAAGATAGACTCAGAGTGAAAGGGTGGAAAATGATATTTCAAGCAAAGGGCATTCAAAGAAAAGTGGGAGTAGCAGAACTAATATCAGATGAAATAGACTTAAAAATAAAAAAGGTAAAGAAAGATACTGAGGGACACTTTATAATGATAAAGGGAATCATGCACTAAGAAGACATAACACTTATTAATATCTATGCTCTCAATCAGGAAGCCCCGAAATATGTAAAGCAATTACTAACACAACTCAAGGGAGAAACAGACCAAAACTCTATCATAGTAGAAGACCTAAATCCCCCCTGTCATATATAGACAGATCATCCAAACACAAAATCAATAAGAAAACAGCATCCTTAAATGAGCATTAGACCAACTGGACATAATTGACATATACAGAGTCTTCCATCCCAAACAACTGTTCATATATTTTTCTCTAGTGCACATGGAACATTCTCAAGAATCTACCACATACTAGTACACAGAGATAGCCTCAACAAATATAAGAGGGATAAAATCATACCAACCATATTCTCTGATCATAATGCTTTGAAACTAGAGATCAAATGCAAAAAGAAAGCAGGAAGAACCACAAATACTTGGAGAATAAACAATATGCTGCTGAAAAATAACTGAGTCAGAGAAGAAATAAAAAGAGAGATCAAGAGATACAGAGAAATGAATGATATTGATAGTACAATATATAAAAACTTTTGGGACACAGCAAAAGTGGTCATAAGAGGAAAGTTCATAACATTACAGGCCTATCTCCAGAAAAAAAGAACAGGTCCAAATAAACAACCTAAAGCTTCATCTTAAAAAAACTAGAAAAGTAAGAACAAATGAAGCCTAAAGTCAGCAGAAGGAAAGAAATAATCAAAATTAGAGCATTAATAAATGAAAGTGAAAACAAACAAAAAAAAATAGAAAAAATAAATGTAATGAAAATCTGGTTCTATGAGAAGGTTAATGAAATTGACAAACCCCTGGCTAGACTCACTAAAGAAAAGAGAGAAAGGACACAAATAAACAAAATCAGGAATGAAAGAGGGGAAATTACAACTGACATCGCAGAAATACAAAGGATTATACAAGAATACTATGAAAAAGTATGTACCACCAAATTAAATAACCTAGAAAAAATGAAACTGTAGTTAGAAAAATACAATCTTCTTAGACTTAATCAAGATGAACTGAAAAATCTAAATAGACCGATCAGCTGTATGGAAATGGAAACAATCATCAAAAACCTACCAACATGTAAAAGTCCAAGACCAGTTGGCTTCACCAGTGAATTCTACCAAACCTTCAAAGAAGATTTAATATTTATTCTCCTCAAAAACTTCTGAAAAATCAAAGAGGAGGCAATACTTCTCAACTCATTTTATGAGGTCAGTATTACCCTGATAGCAAAACCTGGTAAGGATAACAGACAAAAAAGAAAACTACAGACCAATATCTCTTATGAATCCAGATGCAAAATTCCTTAATAAGATTCTAGCGAACTGAATACAGCAACATATTAAAAAGATTATACACCACGATCAAGTGGACTTCATCCCTAAGGCACAGGGATAGTTCAACATACGCAAATCGACTAATGTGTTACACCACATAAAGAAATTAAAAAATCAGAATCATATGATCATATCAATATATGGAGAAAAAGCCTTCGACAAGATACAGCATCCATTAATGATCAAAACACTTAACAAAATTGGTATAGAAGGAAAATACCTTAACATAATAAAGGCCATATGTGATAAACCCTCAGCCAACATTATACTTAATGGTAAAAAACTAAAAACCTTCCCTCTAAGATCAGAAACAACGCAAGGCTGTCTACTATCGCCACTGTTATTCAATATTGTTATATTGTTATATATTGGAGGTCCTAGCGCGTGCAATCAGGCAAGAGAAAAATATAAAAGGCATTCAAATAGTAAATGAAGTAGTCAAACTGTTACTGTTTGCAGATGACATGATTCTCTATATAGAAAAATTTAAAGACTCCACAAGAAGACTCCTAGAAACAATAAGGAAATACATTAAAATTTCTGGATACAAAATCAATGTTCAAAAATCCATAGCATTCCTATAATAATGAAGTGTCAGAAAAAGAAGAGAAAAACATAATTCCTTTTACAATTGAAACAAAAATAAAATACCTAGGAATAAATTTCACCAGATTTGTATGGAAACACAAAAGACCCCGAATTGCCAAAGCCATCCTGAGAAAAAAGAATGAAGCTGGAGGCATCACTCTGCCCGACTTCAAATTATACTACAGAGCAACAGTAATCAAAATGGCATGGTAATGGCAGCAAAATAGACACATGGACTAATGGAATAGAATCGAGGGTCCAGAAGTAAAGCCATATTTATACGGGCAAATGATTTTTGACAAAAAAGCCAAAAACATACAGTGCAGAAAGTCAAGCCTCTTCAAAAAATTGTGCTGAGAAAACTGGAAAGCCACCTGCAAAAGAGTGAAACTATACTGTTTTCACTACACACCAAAATTTATCTCAAAATGGTTTAAGGACCTGGATATAAGACCTGCAACAATAAAATACATAGAAGAAATAGGAACTAAACTCAAGGACCTTGGACTTAAAGTAGGTTTTATGAATTTGACCTCAAAGTGAAGGAAATTAAAAAGCAAAAATAAATGAATGGAACTATATCAAAGTAAAAAGCTTCTGCTCAGCAAAAGAAATTGTCAACAAGGTAAAGAGACAATCATCCAAATTGGAAAATATATTTTCAATCAATGCCTCCGATAAGGGCCTAGAATTCAAAATATACAAAGATCTCATACAACTCAATATCAACAAAAATCAAAAGATGCGATAAAAAAATGGGCAGAGGACCTGAACAGACACTTCTCCATAGAGGACATACAAATGGTCAACAAATATATGAAAAGATGCTCAACATCACTATCTATTAGGGAAATGCAAATCAAACCCACAATGAGATACCATCTCACACCTGTTAGAATAGCTATAATTAACAGGACATTTAATAACAAATGTTGGAGAGAATGCGGAGTAAGGGAACACTCCTATGCTACTGGTGAGACTGCAAATTGGTACAGCCACTATGAAAAACAGTATGGAGGTTCCTCAAAAAACTAAGAATTGATCTCCCATATGATCCAGAATTCCCTCTACTGGATATTTACCCCAAAGACGTGAAAACCCATATCTGAAAAGATATTTGCACTCTAATGTTCATAGCAGCATTATTCACAGTGACCATGATATGGAAGCAATCGAAGTGTCCTATGATTGGCTAAAAAAGCAGTGGTACATATATACAATGGCATATTACTCAGCCATAAGAAGAGATGAAATACTGCCATTTGTGACAACATAGATGTACCTCAAGATAATCATGCTAAGCAAAATAAGCCAGACAGAAAAAGTTGAAAATCACATGATATCACTTATACGTAGGATGTAAACCTAAACGCAACAAATGAACAGCACAAACAGAGACTCATGGAGGTGGATTATAGACTAGTGGTTACCAGAAGGTAGGGGGGGGAGGGGCAGGTAGACGGGAGGTCAAATGTGTGTTGACAGAAAGAAATCTAACTATGGTAGGTGAACACTCAATTTAAATAATATATGCCTTACTGTTAAAGTGTACAGCTGAAATTTATTGGATTTCGTTAACCAATGTCACCATAAAAATTAGTTAATTAGTTAATTTTAATTTATAATTTACTGAGATGAGACGAATGTGGAAAGAGATGTAAACTTTAAGGAAAATCAAATGATATCTTACTTATCTTTGCTGTATATCCTAGCAGTTTCCAGTTTTTTTTCTATGCATGTGTTTACATATATATTTATATGTGTGCGTCTATAAGATATATAAAAATTATGTATAAATAACATAATTTATCTTTTCAAAGCATATATCTCTCCATTCCTTTCCTAACACACACACACATTCACACACATTTATATTCAATTAATAAAATGGAGATTATTTAGATTAAGTATTTGTTTTACTGAATAATACTCTCTATTCAAAGCATCAATCATTTTCAAAGCAATTATTTTCAGACATGAAAGAAATTAGTAAAGCTACTAACCACAAATATGTTGTTTAAATAATCTAAATTGACTGATAATTAAAATTAATAAAATAAATCATGTTCTAAAAATGTTGTGAACAAAATAAGTAATAATTATGTATGCAAGTCATATGCTTCTATATGCATGTATAAAAAATGAGGCAAATGTGAAATGTACACTTAAAATTTGCTGAAGTAGTTTGTTTTTTTTATTATGATAAAATATAGAGTGCATAAATTTATTATTTTAACCTTTTTCAGGTGTACAGTTCAGTGGCATTAAGTGAATTCACATTGTTGACCAAACATTAACACTATTTTCATTTTCAGAAACTGGTACTCAGCCCCAGTCAAGTACCATTCTACTTTCTGTCTCTGAATTTGACTACTCTAGATATCTCATACCGGAAGAATCACACAGTATTTGTACTTTCATGGCTGTTTATTTCACTTAGCATGGGATCTATAAGGCTTATCCATGCTGTAGAATGTATCAGAATTTTATTACTTTTTAAGGGTGAATAATACTTTATAGTATGTATACACTACATTTGTTTATTCATCTATCATTGGACTCTTGGAAATTTTTTACTTTTAGACTATTTTTAAAAATGCCACCATGAACATGGGTGTACAAATATCTGTTTAAATCTCTGTTTCCAATACTTTTAGGTATATATCTAGGAGCAAAATTCCTGGGTCATATGGTAATTTTCTTTAACTTTTTAAAGAATGGTCAGTTTTTTAAGTGATTGCATCATTTTACATCTCTATTGACATTGCTCAATTTCTTCACATCCTTGATAATATTTGTTATATTTTTGTTTATTTTAATAAAACACATCTTAATTGATATGAAATGTTTGCTATCTCATTGTGATTTTGATTTGTGCTTTCTTAATAATTAACGATAGTGATTATATTTTCATGTACCACGTGTATATCTTCTTTGGAGAAACATCTATTAAAATGCTTTGCCCATTTTTAATTGTATTGTTTGTATTCGATTTTTTGTTGTTATTGTTGTTATAGGAGTACTTTATATTTTCTGGATATTGACCTTTTATAATGTACATTTGCAGATGATTTGATGATTTGAAGATATCTTCTCTCTCTCTCTCTCTCTCTCTCTCTCTCTCTCTCCTTTTCTTTCTTTCTTTCTTTTTTATTTTATTTTTTTAGGTGAGGCAGCCCTTGGTTGACCTCACAGATTGCAAGGACCTTGTCAGCTTACAATCTCTTATTTTTTTATTTTTATTTTTTATGCTTACAGCACCTGGTCTTCTTATGTGGTCTCTCATCCAAGTTCTAACCAGGTCCAACCCTGCTTAGCTTCTGAGATGAGACAGGATCGGGCTTGTTCAGGGTGGTATGGCTGTAGACTACCTTCTATTTCTTGAGTTGTGTATTTATCATCTTAATGATGTCCTTTGACACACACAGATTCTTTTTTAATTTTGTCAAAACGTATTTATCCATTTAAAAAAAGTTACTTGTGCATTTAGTATAATCATTGCCAAATCCAATGCCATGAAGATTTATTCTATGTTTTCTTGAGTTTTATAGTTTAGATATTAACATTTAGATTTTTGATGCATTGTGTTAATTTTTGTATATGTTGTAAAGTAAGTGTCCAAATTCATGATTTTGCATATGAATATCCACTTTTCTCCCATTTCTTGTTGAAAAGATTCACTTTGACCCATTGAAAAGTTTTGGCACTCTTGTTGAGAATTATTTGACCCTATGTCCGAGGGTTTGTTTTTGGATTCTCTCTTCTATTCAATTAGTTGATATGTCTCTCTTTATTCTACTACCACATCTTGATCAGCATAACTTTTGTAGTAAGTTATGAAGTTAGAAAGTATGATTTCAACATTTTTAAGACTTTTTTTGTTATTCAATATCCCTTGATATTTTATATAAATTTTAAAATGTAATTTTATACTTCTGCAAAATCAGCATTTAAATTTAGATAGGTATTGAATTGAATCTATTGATTTCTTTGGGTATTATTGACATCTTAAAAATATTAATTCTCTCAACCATAAACTTAAAATGTCTTTCCATTTTTTTGTGTGTTTTCCTTAATTTCTTTCTTCAATATTTTATAGTTTTCAGTGTACAAGTTTTTACTTCTTTAGTTAAATTTATTCCTAAGTATTTTATTATGTTCGATGTTATATAAATTTAATTTTTTTCTTGACTTTCTTTTCAGATTTTCATTATTAGTATAGAAATGTAACTGATTCTTGAATGTTGATTTTATATCCTATAATTTGCTGAATTTGGCTATTCATTTTAACTGTTTTGTGTGTATGTGAATGCTTAGGGTATTCTACATATAAGGTTATGTCATTGGATCAGAGATAATTTTACTTCTCCTTTCCAATTTGAAAGTCTTTATTTTCTTTTTCTGCCTGATTGTTCTGAATAGAACTTCTAATACTATGTTGAAATAGGTGTGTCACAAGCAGATATTCCTATGTTGTTCCTAAGTTTAGAGAAAAAACATTTTCCTCTCTCCACTGAATACACGGTACTGTCTGTGTGTTTTTCATACAAGGCCTTTATTATGTTAAGGTACTTTCTTTATATTCTCAGTTTCTTGAGAGGTTTTTTGTTTTTGTTTTTTGTTTTTTGTTTTTTTAAATTATAAAATAGTGTTGAATTTTGTCAAATACTTTTCCTGCATTAATGAAGATCATAATTTTCCCCTTTAAATTGTAAATGTGGTATATATGTTGATTGTTGATTAATTTTTAAACTTCCTTTTTTGTTTGTTTGTTTGTTAAGATTTTTAAAAAGCAGTTTTAGATTAACAGCAAATTAAGGGGAAGATACAGAGATTTCTGAAATACTCTCTACCTTCACATATATATAACCTCTCCCATTATCAACATCCCCCGCCAGAGTGGTACTTTTGTTGTAATTGATAAAACTACATTGACACATCATAATCACCCAAAGTTCAGTCTATAATATAGTCACTCACGGTGTTGTGCATTCTACAGGTATAAACAATGTATAATAAAATGTATCCCTCATTATGGTATCATACAGAATATTTTCATTGTCTTGAAAATGCTCTGTGCTCTGCCTATTTATCCCTTTCCCCTGCCCACCAATCTTTGACAACCAATGAACTTTATTTCTTTGTTCAAAATATAATGTAGTTAGAACCATACAGAATGTAGCCATTCATGATGGCTTTTTTTTTTTTTAGTTTGTAATATACATTTAAGATTGTTCCGTGTCTTTTAATGGCTTTGTAGCTCATTTCTTTTTAGTACTAAATAATATTTCAGGGTATAGATCTTAACACAGTTTATTTATACATTCACCTACTGCTGGACTTCTTGGTTGTTTTCAAGTTTTGGCAATTATGCATAAAGCTGCTATAAACATTCACGTGCAAGCTTTTGTGTGAACATACGTTTTCAAAACCTTTGGGTAAATACCAGGAAGCACAGATACTGGATCATGTTGTAAGACTGTGTTTGGCTTTATAAGAAAATACCAAACTGTCTTTCTAAATGGCTGTACCATTTTGCATTCCCACCAGCCATTAATGAGAGTTCCTGTTGCTGCATATCTCCACCAGCATTTGGTGTTGTCAGTACTCTGAATTTTGGCCATTTTAATTGGTGATTGATGATATCTCATTGTTTTAATTTTCATTTTCCTGATTACATATGATGAGAAGCATCTTTTCATAGACTTATTTGTCATCAGTATGCCTTTTTTGGTGAGATGTCTGTTAAGATCTTTGGCGCTTTTGAAATTGTTTTCTTCCTTATTGTTGTGTTCTTTGTATATTAAGAGTTCTTTGTATATTTTGGATAACAGTACTTTATCAGATAAATCTTTTATAAATATTATTTTTAAGTCCGAAGCGTGTTTTCTTGTTCTCTTGACATTGTTTTTTGTAGAAGAAAAATTTTAAATTTAAATAAAGTCCTGTTTATCAATTTATTTTTATGGATTATGCATTTAGCGTTGTATCTAAAGTCATTTCCATACCTAAGGTCATCTAGATTTTCTCTTATATTATCTTTTAAGAATTCTACAGTTTTGCATTTTACATTTAGGTTCGTGATGCATTTTGAGTTAATTTTTGTGAAGGGTATAAAGTCTGTGTCTAGATTCATTTTGTTGCGTGTGGATATACAGCTGTTTCAGTGTAATTTTTTGAAAATGTTATTTGAGTTTTGTCCTGCTTGGGCATACTGTGTAATCCTTTCAATATGCTGTTGAATTATTTTGCTAGTACTTTGTTGAGAACTTTTTTTGCATTAGTATTCATAATAATTATTAATTTTTAGCTTTTTTTAATGTTTTTTTTGGGGGGGAGGGCTTTGCTATAAGGTAATACTACCCTCATACGATAAACTGGAAAGTGTTTCATCTTCAAGTTTTTAACAGAGTCTAAGGAGACATGATGATTAAAAGTAATGAGATGATATGCTAGATGGGATACTGACACAGAAAAATAATAGGTCAAACCAAGCAAATCTGAGTATGGATTATAATGGGATTCTCTGTACTATCTTTACAACTTTTCTGTATATCTGAACTATTCTAAAATTTAAAATTTATTTAAAAAATATATGCTTTGAAACAATAAAGAGGCTTTTAGAAAATTTCAGAAGATAAAATGTGTTAAATTGACTAATATTTCCTTTTTGCCTAAGACTACTCTGTTTTAACACTGAAAACTATTCCTCTTTGTAAACCTTTTATCCCAGACAAATCATTACAATATTTTACCTTAAATGTAACTCAATAAGTAATATTTGAAACAGCTAAGCCCCTGTGAGCTTGCTATTCCTAAGCCTAAGTTTATTTATCATTTTCAAATATGATCTTTTAGAATTTGTATACTTTCACACATTGATGATTGCTAAGCTTTTTCTAATGATAAAATATTTTTATATCATTATCTCATAATCCATGATAGTAATTTTGCTACCATATCTGTCTTATTTAAGCTCACCTAATCTAGGCAAATATTTCAAGTACATTTGCAAATAAAGGAATTAGAGGTGCATTATCAATACCATACCAAAAAACAAACAAAAGCAAACAAACACACAAACAAAAAGTCAAAAAAATATGGCATCTACTACTATCTTCCAGATCTGTCCAGGGTTAGCTGCTGCTCATTCAAGAATGACAAAATCACATGAACTGTTGGCAGTGTGTTTATGTCTGTGGCCGATAAGAGGAAAAAAAATCCACTCATTTTGTTTGTATTTTATAGCATTAAACTATTCTTGTTTATAATACAGTACTTTTATTGTGATTATTTCTTTAATAATTTATTTTACAGAAAAAATAAAAGAAAGCTCATGTACCCCTGAAAGCAGCAAATGATTCTTGAGACATTTATTTGTGTCATTGTATTAGTTATTCTACTATATTCATGTGGTAAAGCAGATTGAAGAGTTTGCTTCTCTGCTGTCAAAATATTTTTTCAGAACTTAAGTGTGTGTTTCATTAATATCTAAAAAAAACCTAGTTGCTATATCTAATAGGTGAGCTTAATCAGCAAGTATTTAGTTACTGCTTAGTTCTCTTATTTTGGAACTGTAACAATAAACTTGTGATCCAGTACTTATTCCTAGTTTACATCGGTTTTCCCAGTCTCATATGAATATTTGAATTGTTTGGATATCTTTATAAAATTCCAAAGACCAGGTCACATCCACGATGAATGCATGGAACATAGATGTGAATATTTTTTGAAACTCTCTAAATGACTCCAGTGTGCAAGTAAATTTGAGAACCATTGAGTTACATTTTAAAATAATTTTTTAGAAAAATTTTAATAGTTCCAAGTATGTATATAGATAAAGTGTGTGGAATAAAAGGTTAACAATCTTAAAAAATTATATTAAAAGCCAGAATTGTTTTAACATTATTATCATCTAATAGATTTGCCATCTTCTTCATTGCCAGATGTTAGAATATAGATTCCACACTTCAGAAGGCATTCTGTACTAAAGTGAAGAAATCATTATATTCTTAATGAAGATTCACATCCTCTCTACATTCATATTCTTCTTTTTTTTGTGATCATAGAATTGTATGCATGTCAATAAGGCAATCATTTCCTAAAACAAGTGTTTACAAGTTAAGAAATGATCTATTTAACTACTTTAGATCTTCTCATTATCTCAGAGTTTAAAAACCATATAAAAAAACAGCTATGAAATTATAGTATACAATTTTGTGTTCTACAGTGAGGAAACCTGTTACTTAAAAAAAAAAGAATTAACCATTGTGTCATTTAGAAGTTTTTACAATTAAAAGTTTTATTCCTGGAGGAACTACAAGACAATTAAATGAAATGCTAACAACAAATTAAATGCTTTATAGGTCAGTCATCCCGTTAGGTCTCTTTAGGGAAGCTGTTCACATATAAAGCATGCCATAACCTATTTGCATAATGATTCCATCTTAACTGTGCCTTCTGCTCTTTTATGGCTTAACACATGGCTGATATAAGAGATATAAAGGATGTAAAAGCTACTATTTATGGCCAATAAAATTTGCAGAATCCAAGCGTAGTGAACTAAGCATATTAAAACTGACAGAGTTTTTAAAAGCCATAGATGTGATTTGATATAAAATACATTAAGACTAGACTTCACAGGCAAAAAAAAAAAAAAAGCAGAGAATTGAAGTAATAATATAGGTAATTTGGAATTTAAAAAAAAAACCTCCAATAGAAGTTAACATTTGGTTGCCTCGGTTTTCAATGTTCTTCATCTACATAGCTTAAATGAATTTTGGATTGTTAAACTCTTTGTTTTACTTTGCTTATGTGCAAAAAAAAATATTAACACAGAAATTTAGCTTTTTGTCATGTGATTATAATGAACTCTATGATAAAAATATAAATATTACTTTTACTTGTATAACCGTTTTCTCCTGTTAAATTTATTCTAAAATGGGATAAAATGTATATCATATCTGAATATGTACCCTATGCCCACCTTAGCAGCCTTCGTTTATCTTTGAGCTTCTAATTTTCAATTTACTAAGTGATGTAGAAAGTGTTGATCAGAAGACTGAATAATCAAAATGTACATTTCTTTTATTGATTTTTACAAATTTTTTTATATATACATATATAAAATATATAATATAAATATATATTTCATAGAGGACATTCTTGTAATGCAGTTGCTTTGTATTTCAGGTTTCACTAACTTAATATTAGTAAATAAAGTTATGTTGTCCACTGTATTTTTCGCTCTAAATTTCATTGTTAGTTTTGTTAATGAGCCAAGATGATTTTTTTAAACTAAAGAGATAGACTTCAGCATAAATATTTTTAGGTTTTTTATTATATAGATTTTAAGGAGTACAACTTGATGATTTGAATTACAAAGATTTTGAAATAATTAAGCTAGTTAACATATTCTTCACCTCATACAGTTACCTTTTTGTGAATGCATGTGGTGAAAATGTCATCGGAATTTTAAGAGGAATTGCATTAAATCTATAGATGGTTTTGTTATGGCGCAAACGATTCTGAGACCCACGGAGCCAATTGAGATTAATTATGAGCCTTTATTAGCCGGCCGGCGACTGACTCTCTACCACGAAGGGCTAGAGGAGATCAGCCCTGAGCTTTCAGAGCAGGCAGCTGATAAAGCTCAAGACCATATCCTGGTGGTCTCCTGAACAAGCCAGCAGATTACAGAAGTGGAAGTTGGCTTTTAGCATATCTTTGCCCGGAACAACACCCTTAATTAACAAGTAAATGGATTACAGAAGCAGACATTGGCCATCTACATATTTTATACAATACACTTCCTAAACCACACACAAGCAAGTAGGACTTCTGCTATCTAAAGATATTTCTTCCCCGTAGCTGACTTAGCTAGTTTGCTCACATGAAAAATTTTCCACCCTTAACAATGGTGAGTACTATGGATGTAT
>NW_024355865.1:0-930 GCF_902729225.1 Pteropus medius | reverse complement strand
TTAATCTTTAGAGGAAATAAAATAGACATAGTTAACAAAATAGACCAGAGAGTTAAAATGACCTATTAGCCAAAATAGACCACAAACCATTGGCACTCCTGTTCCGATTTTCAGGTCCCCTGATGTCACTGGTCATGGGTCAAGAGAGTGGAAAGAAGGAACGGGGTCTTCTAGTCTAGCACCTCAGAAACCCCCGTTCTTCCCGGGGGTGTACGTCTGTGGTTTCAGGGTGAGGGGTGGGCCCCCCGGGGGTGTCTCTCAGAAGCTCAGGAGGTTAGACTAGTGACTACACCAGTGTGGGGGTAACAATCGCCATGCCTGGCATCCCAGAAGCACCCATAAACCGGAGTGCCTTCTTCAAGGACCTGACGCGGGGGACGGGCAGCTAGGGAGGCAGGAGGAGAGGCTGCTGGACACGGGGAGCAGTGGGTGGCTCTGCGCGCCAGTCAGCTTCCTCTGGGCTGTCTGCCCCCCTGCGAGATGTGAAAGCAGGTGGCCGCGCGCTTTAAACGGCCAGGCAGGTCGGCGAAGGCGGCTCAGCCTGCAGCCCCACCAGAGATCGGCTCGGGGCCCCTGTCCCTCGAGTCCCCGCCTCTCTCGCTCCACTCCGACTCAGTTCCACGTTTAGGACCCCCTTGTGGAATTCCCGCCTCACTCCGGCTACGTCCCTGCCCCGTCTCCCACATGGGGAGCGAGCGGTCTGGGCTGCAGGACCATGGACAGCTACCACAGGACCCGCCTGGAGAACAGCGCCCACCCAGTGCCCACCCAGACACGGCCCACCCCTTCCCTGCTGGCCATCCCAGGGGACAGGGGCCAGGCCGGGCTAGGACAGTGGCTCAGCCTCTCACACAGCGTTTCTGCTCATCACGCTGTGCATCGGTCCTCCCAGGGCAAGCACCCGGGAGGGGTGCCAGGTGCCACCGCTGA
>NW_024355864.1:0-512 GCF_902729225.1 Pteropus medius | reverse complement strand
CCATACACAGTAGGAAACATTGTCCGTTCGTATTCGGCCCATTGCTTCTGAATACCCACGTTCAAAGAACATCCTCACCAGAAGGATTTCTCTTCATATTGCCCTTCCCACGCCACGCCACACACAGTGGCTCCCTTTGTTCCATCGCTAAGGACGATGGTAGAGTGAAGCTTTTATTTTGCTCTTACTCCACAACACGAGCATACTTCCACTGTTTTACCACCCTTTAGTGCATTCTAGGAAGATAGCCAGCTAAGGATAACGGAAGTCAAGACTGTTTCCAACCAGCTCTTTGGTGCCAAACAAAGGACACGACAAAACAAATCTACGGTTTACTCTGACTGGGATTGAGCATACCTCAGGTCCCAAGGATGGGGGCTAAGTTCTGGCAAACATCATAATGGTTGGACTCCAGGTACAGGCGAGAGCTTCAATTGCTCTGCCTTCTTGCAGAGCTGACTTCCTTTACAGCATACAGCAATCCTGGCACCGAATGATCCAACGCACTTCTG
>NW_024355863.1:0-2074 GCF_902729225.1 Pteropus medius | reverse complement strand
GAGCTGTCCCTGTGTTGAAACCCGCACGGGAGGCATTTTGGGATGGTAAGAGCGTGACCACAGATCTCTAAGGAAGGCTCCTACCGGCACTTCGGCACCGAAGACACGTCGCCTTACAAACAGAGCTCCAGTGTGTCAGGCGGTGCTTGAACTTCATTCCGGTCTAGACCACGGGAGCAAAGAGAGCATTCCAATCCAGACGGTAGTACGCGAACTACAGGTGAGACCGAATCCGTTCCTCTGTACTGAGTTAGTGCCGCCTTGGACTTCAGGGCACTCGCCCCTGCCAGCGGCACATCGTTGACCGGACTCCTGGATCACGGCACGCATGTTTTCCAAAACCTGATTTCGGGCATGTGATGCCGATGCACTTTGAATGTCCTGCTTTTCCCAGGCTGGGTCGCACCCAACTGCGGCATGCCCGCAACTTCAAAGCCTTCGGCCGCCACGCCTTGATCAGTAGGCGAACCCGCACCCTTATCGCCAGGTGGTCGACACTGATTAACACTGTGTTAGATTCTTAGTAGGCTAGTAAAGAGCGGCAAGGTCTGATTTCTTGTACCGTAGCCCTGGAAATCTTGCATTCCTTTTGGATGGATAGACGGGTTTCAACGGGCCTGCAGTGCAGTTCTCTTTCATCTAAAGCCGGACGCGATGTCACGCGAGACCAATTGTCTTTTAAATATTCAACCGAAGCCAAAGCGCCCTTCCAGCGTTGCAGAAAAGAAGGAAAGTGTCCGGAATACGTTTAAGGCTTCACCCAGCACGTAACCACTTTTGGGCCGAGGTTGCCGCAGAGAGAAGATACATTCTCAGAAAGCGCTCGATCGCTTCTTCACGTTGATATCGCACTGCTTCGATTCGCTTCTCGGGAACTGAGTTTGTTAAAGACGCAAACCAAAGCTATAGACCCTAATCGAGTTGCCCCGGTAGAAAAACTCTGCACCGGGAGGTATTTGGATGTAAGAGTGGACGTAGATTCGGCGAAGGCCTACCGTACCAAGACACGCTTCATAAAGCAGAGTCGAAAAGTTTGGGGCAGTTTAACTGGCCCGGCCCACCATGGGAGCAAAGCTTCAAATCTGAGACGACGTAGTACGCTGTAGCAAGCAGGGTAACGAATTGGATCGAGCGAGTGAGCCGCTTTGAGACTTCAGGGGCATACCTCTGGCGACCGGACTCCTGGATCACGGCACGCAAGTTTTCCAAAACCTGATTTCGGGCATGTGATGCCGATGCACTTTGAATGTCCTGTTTTTCCCAGTGCAGCTTTCTGGCAGCCAGGGTCGCACCGAATTGCAAAGGCGGTAGCGTCTCGGGTCTCGCAACCCTTTGTGTTCTTTTCGTCGTCTACGCTCCTTTCCAGACTATGGCAGGCGGAACCCGCTTCGTACGAATTTCCACCCTTTAAGATGGCCAGGTGGTCACAATCGATTTCAACACTCTGCGTGTGTTAGAGGATTCTTAGGTGGCCAGGAAGAGCGGTTGTCCAGACGCCTCTTGTAGCTATACCGCAGCCCTTGGAAATCTCTGTATATCTCTTTGGATGGAGGATGGGTTTGGAACGGGGCCCGCTCAGTGCAGTCTTCTTCATTCAAAGCCTTGGCCGCAAGGAGTGGTCGTCAGTGAGATCCAACTTAGTCTTTTAGAAGATCTGGAACCCAGGCTGAAGGCTCCTCCAGCGTTGCAGTGTGTTAGAAGGATAGTGTCCGGGTTCAGGCCGTCCATTTCTTGTGGAAGGGCTTCACCCATGTACGGTTCACTTCTGGCCGAGGTTGCTGGCAACGAGAGGAAAAGCATCTTCGCCAGAAAGCGTTCCTGATCGTTCTCCACGGTGACACTGCACTTTGTCGCCGCGGATTCCGTTCTCCTTGGCAACAGACACTGTAGAACGGAGCTATTGCAGATGCGCTTTGATGAACGACGAGCAGATGGCCACTGTAGGACTAGCTGCACGTGCAGACTGGATCGATGGGGAGAGCATGGCCAGTGATCTCCACAGGCTCATTCCCACCAGCTCTTTGGGACGGAGGACAACAGCTCGCAGCATAAACAGAGCTCCAGTGTGTCAGAG
>NW_024355862.1:0-365 GCF_902729225.1 Pteropus medius | reverse complement strand
GAGTTCCTTGGTTCTCCTGGCATCTTTGGAGTCCTGGGCTTTGGGGATTTGGCCAGAGGTTCTCCTAGAGTCAGTTAGCCCTGGGGAGGGACAGCCAACACCTATACTATCGCTGCTCTAGGCCTGGAGGCCTTTGAGGTTGGCCAGCCTTTTCTCTGGCAGCCACCAGGTGGAACTGCTCCAGAACTCTGGGCCTGCAGGAGGCCAGGTGCTCTGCAGTGACTGAGGGCTGTGGTTGTGGCTGCCTGAGCTATTGCTGCTGTTGGGGAGATCACACGCCCACAAGGGGAATGCCTCAAGTTGCTGAAAGAAAAAATTTGAAGAGGAAAGAGAAAAGCAGCTTCCTTTGTAGGCCAATCTCTCGG
>NW_024355861.1:0-800 GCF_902729225.1 Pteropus medius | reverse complement strand
CTGTCTCACACTGTTAGCTTCTCTTCAACTGACCAACCCTGGATGAACAGTTAATATGAATTGACCAAGAAAGTGGCCATTTGGGCTGGTGCTTCTATTTAATGAATTAAGTCTGTGACCCTCAATGTCTCACTGACTATTGATCCGAGCAACCATCTGAACAGCCTGGACTCAGGCCTGGCTGAAAGCAGGCAATGGCTACCCTGGCTCTGAGTCATGTCTCTTCTCTGCCCAAGTCCTCCCTCACCACAGTCCAGGCTCTACAAACTCCTCATCCATACCTAGACACTGTAGTGTCAGGGGACAGAGTCCTATGTCCTGTGAGAAGGATACCCTCCATACTCATTACATAAGAACAGAACCCATTAATGTGACCTCACCCCAGGACACTCCTTGAGGATCACCAGAACCCTCTAATCGTTGTCACCAAATGTTCATTCCACCTACCCGATGGCACTGTCACTTCTCATCACTCTCTCAGGCAGCACCCAAACACCTAGTAATCTTGTCCACATCAACCCATGGACATCTCCCCATGAAATCCCAATTTCCTTCCTTTCTAACATCTCTGAATTGAGATTGCTAATGGGTATCAAATTTTAGCACTAACATTCAAAAGAGTCGACCTAGAATTCCCTTTTCCTGTCGTGTCTATTGCTGGGATTATATCAAGATTCTCACGACTCTGTGAAAGCTGGGTGGGTGTGTTCCCTCTGTATCTGTTCTCTGGAAATATGTGTTCAAGATTAGCATTATTTCTATCTTAAATATTTGGTAGAATTCAGAGGAAAGGGTCATTG
>NW_024355860.1:0-511 GCF_902729225.1 Pteropus medius | reverse complement strand
AAACAAAATAAATGACCAAACAAAGCAGAGATAAACGCATACGTACAGAGAGAAAAATTGATGGTCACGGGGCGGGGGAGGGGGCAGGTTTGGAGGAAGGGTGAAGAAACAGGTGAAAGGAATTAAGTAGTACAAATTACCAGTTATAAAAATAGTCATGGTTTTGTAAAGTTCAGCCTAGGGAATATAGTCGATAATATTATAATAACTGTGTACGGTGTTATATGGGTACTAGACTTATCAAGGTGATCATTTTATAAAGTATTTAAAGGTGATCATTTTATAAAGTATTTAAATCACTATACTGTATACCTGAAAGTAATATAATATTGTTTGTCAACTGTAATTGAAAAATAAATTAAAAAAAACTGAATTCAACTGTGGCTAAGAGCAATGTTTCTCAAACTCGTCTGCACTTTACATCATCTGGGGGAGATTTTAAATAGCCACAGGCCGCATCACACCTTAAATCAATTAAATATGACTAGTAGTGGGATCCAGGTACTAATAT
>NW_024355859.1:0-395 GCF_902729225.1 Pteropus medius | reverse complement strand
AAAAACTACTTTGATGTAGATTTTGAATAAAATGAAAAAGGTTATTTCAACTATCTCATAATTTGGGTTACGTTTGAGAAGCCATGGCTTAATTTAGTATTTCTAATGATGAGACTTTTTGGTCTACAGAGTGTAGTCTGGAACTTTTTAAAGTAAGGTCAACATCTCTATAGATTATATATTCTGAAAAAATAATACAAATATTTCTTACTGGAATTATAAGTTCACTCTGAAAGAATCCTAATGATAAAGGATTAGTCTAGAAAGACCATTCTTTTTGAAAATAATGTTTCTGAAAATGATGTCACTTCTATGTGAAACTCAACATGCCCTAAAGCCTCTTCAGGACATACCTCCATATCTCAGTAAACAGATCTATGCCAGGAACCTCAGTC
>NW_024355858.1:0-651 GCF_902729225.1 Pteropus medius | reverse complement strand
GTCCACCCTTCCTCAGCCCGGGCTGTGCCTGAGGGACGCAGGGCGCAGTCACTACTCCTGCCCCCTCTCCGTGTTCCTAAAGCCTGACGGGGACTTGGAACCAGCTAGAGCTTCCTTCACGTTAGCTCGAGGACTCCGCCCTCCTCCCGGGGACCAGAGTGGCCGGTGCTGTACTTCCTCACGCCCCGGCCGGTGGAAACGTTTGCATCTGGCTTTCGGGACACTGGGAGGAGACGGGATGGGAGCTGGAAGCCCCTGTGACAGGGATGCACAGGGCCAGTGCCGACGGCCGTGGGTCCTGGTGCCAGCGACAGAGCTCACAGCTGGCAGCTACAGCGCCGGACACGCGCACGGACCCGAGTCCCGCCGTCGCGGCTCCGAGATGCTTCCCTGTTTTGATCGTCCCCACCCCTCAGACGAGGACAGTGGGCGTCGGAAAGGGTGACATACTCACGGCGTCGCCCGCTCGCCAGCATCAGGCCCAGCAGCCCGGCGCCCCGTCGGCCAGGCCCACTGCTGCGTCTCGGCTCCAGCGGGCGATCCGCCTTCATCCGGCTGCATTTGGCTTTGCACATTTTCTGGGATAAAAAAAAAAATTTAATTTGGCTCCGAAAGTGTTATCAATATTGATTTTACAGTTTTCTGCGTCCG
>NW_024355857.1:0-526 GCF_902729225.1 Pteropus medius | reverse complement strand
TTTTTAAAACTTCCTGAATGTTCAGATTTAATATTTCCCTTTGGGACAGTTTGCAACCACCCTGAAAGTCTGTGGTAAAAAGCATGAGAGTCAGTTATCTTCAGCCATAAGTATTAACAATTCTTCTTCCAGGTCAGAAACACTCCCTCTTCTCATTATTCCTGCATATCAGCTTCCTGGAAAGTCTTTCCTTAGCACCCCAAATGAAATATCATCCTCTTCCTTGCCAGTCTCTATCCCTGTACCTGGCTTTATTTTTCATCATATTGCTGGTACTTTACATATCATTTGCTTGGTTCTCCCCCTTCTGTCCCTGCTAGAATGAATCTATATGGGAGCAGAGACTTTTTTTCCTTTTCTATTTTATTTATTTCTTATCTTCAGCACCTAGAACAGTGCCCAGCACAGTTAAGTGAGAAACGATTTTTTTTCGATGAATAAATAAATGTGGAGAGTAAATGAAGCTAGTTAATTGCTCAGACACAGTCTCAACTCACATTTTGTTATGAACTTGGTAGCTCTCATT
>NW_024355856.1:0-304 GCF_902729225.1 Pteropus medius | reverse complement strand
ATCATGCTGAATTGTGGCTCTGGAAAGCCCGGTGTCCACACTGCGGGGAGGTGGAGGTGCTAGGAGCGGCCTGTCTTCTGTGGTAGACCAGGGGTCCACGCACATTTCCTTCGATATTCCACCATATACATATATGTATGCATATATATATATATGTATATGGTAGCTTTGGCAAAAAGCTCTCTGGTGACGTCCATTTTGAGCCAGAATCGCAGACTGCCGAGAAAAGGCTCACTTGCGCCAAATGCACAGCCCTCCCGGGGCCTTGGGGCTCTGTGGGCGATGCTCGGTCATCTGCGGGTAC
>NW_024355855.1:0-559 GCF_902729225.1 Pteropus medius | reverse complement strand
ACGCTGGAACTACCGTAGCTCTGTGCACATGCGCACCCCAGACCTTGGCTAGTGACCACTCCAACAGCATCCGCACTCTAGTCCTTGGCTCTGCTGCCACTCTATGGATGCCTGCCTATGCATCAGGCACCGGTGCCACCGCCACCACAAGTGTGCTCGTGAACAAGTCCAGGTATGAAGACAGAGTCCCTCAGCCACGAATTTTCCTAGCGAGATAAAAAGAAATTAGGAGGATCCCAGCAGTCTTTGCCCCCAACAAGCCCAAGACCCTTCTGCACTGGCCGTTGTGGATCCCTGCAATCTTTGCCTATACCGACCTCAACCAACAGGGCTTCATGGAGACAAGGTGGCTGCACAGAATCATTGCACCCCACACCCTCTTGTAACCAAAGATCTTTCCTTCACAGGCATTAGCAGGGAGAATGTTTTCAGGTTATCTAGTTTATCACATGGCTACAACTAAAATGACTCATTCATTTTTCAATAGCCAATATAGTTTCCACCACTCTGAAACTGTGTGTATTGGAACATGCATTACAATCTCTATATTATTAAATCT
>NW_024355854.1:0-38941 GCF_902729225.1 Pteropus medius | reverse complement strand
TATCCTCATTTATGGCGCTTCAATATATGGGATTATTCAGTATTGATAAAATAGGAAATAGGTTTAATTACGTGGTATTATGTTTTGCTTTGAGTAAGTGATAGATTCTGGCCAACAAATCTAAAGGGGTGGCTGCTGTCCTCCATCCACATCCAGTTTTATGCTGGAAGAAGTGAGGGACCCCTGACAACAACCTTTGGCAGTTAAAGTCCCCTAAATGCTGTGATCTCCTGAGCAGGATTGATTTCAGGAGTGAGATTTCAATACCGTCAAGCACATATGATTTCTATAACTCATTCGCTCACAAGAACCAATGATACTACTTTTAATTATATAAGTTAATTCATATATTAAATATTTTGTGTGGCGTGATATGTTTTATACACATTATATATTTTATGCGTAATGTGTCCTCACTTAGATTTAGAAACGAAAGGGAAAAAACTGAGTTGTGAACTAACTCTTTTGTGATTTTATCCTGGGGATGCTGGGTGCCACCTAGGTTATTTGAGTCCAAGTCCAACGGACGAATTTGAATCCAGTAGAACATTACTCTAGTTGGGAGGATGTATCGATATTCAGCTTTGGGTTTCATTCACTTGGATTGGCGAACTGGGCTTTCTGAGAAGAGGAAGAAAATAGCCCTGTGTCATTTCGCCTAGGACAATAGGTCAGCTGTGTGTTCAGTGTCCCTGTCATAGTTGCTCACAGCCAGGATGGCTCCAAATGTTGGCTGCGATCTCGTTAAATAGTTTGCATATCATGCCTGGTTCATGGCTGCATGAATTTTGTTTTGGTCAGTCAGGCAAAAGATTGATAGTAAAGAAATGGGGGACTTGATTAACACGATACAGACTATTGGACTATAATCTATAACAGGCACCTACAGAACATAACTGCAGAGCAGATGCACATTCTACTCACGCACGTATGGAACATTCCCCAGTATTTCCACATGTGAGGCCACCATATCAGTCTTAAATTTAAGAAGACTGAAGTAACGCTAGATATCTTTTCTGACCACAATGAAATTAAATTAGAGATCAAAAGAAAAACTAAAAAATTCACAACTACCTGGAAATTAAAGAATATACCTTCAATGGGCCAAAGAGAATATTCCAAAGGAAACCAGGAAATTTCTTGAGACAAATGAAAACAAAAACAATAATGTACACCTAAAAATGGTTGCGATACTAAATTTTTGTTATTTTCTAGCATGACAAAAATTAAATGGAAGAGCTACATAATAACAAGAGAAGTTAACAAAATTCAAATAAGCTTATTCTTTTGTATAACTAAAATTTATCTTGCTTTTAGAGCTAGATGGGTAGCCTTCCTTGTAAACTCAAATAACTTATTGTCATATTCTTGTTGAACAATGTACAAATTCATAAAGTACAAAACAAAAAAAATAGAGGAAACAACAGCAGGCAAATATCAAAATTCAGAGAACTATTAAAAAGGAGCCATGGTAACAGATACTGGAATGTAGGAATAGCAGAGCCCCAAATGTACTGGGAAAGGAAGTCTAGAAATATGAACCCTTAAAAGTTGCAAGAATCAGAGGCACCAGCTACCTCTGAAGAGAGGTACAAGTGGCATCTGCAACTGGTTAAAAACATATAAGGACCCCTTTGAGTCCCAGATCTCTTTCAGCTCTGCATAGCCTGGCAGCTACCCTCACCCACCTTATAGAAGACTTGAGAATTTAAACAATTTCAGCTATTTGAGTTACAGCCAAGGAGAAGGGGGAGGTATGAGACCATGATGGAAAAGAAAAACGAAGTGAAAGTCTTTTTTCTGATTGGGGAAACTCAGCCAGCCCTCTTTCCCATTCCGCTCTGCTCATCCTGCCTCTACGTCCTTCAAACCTTTATACATACAACCCAGGCTTTTGATGGATTATTCCCTGGGAAAACAAACCAGTCTGAAAAAAAAATCCCAATAGTTGAGGATCCCAGAGAAAAAGGTCGATCCTAGCCTGATCACCCAGAAGTGAAACCCCCACTCTACAAACCCTGCCAAACTTCTTTCGGCATTGTAATGCCTCACTTGTCAATAAAACCCATAAAGACTTGAGGATAACCTTAAATGTACACACAGAAAAGCTCCACATTGAAGTTAGAAAACCAGAAAAATCAAAGACAACTCAGAGAGGAAAGAAATACTCAGCATGATAACATTTTGTTTCCATGAAAGAATAATGCTCTATAAAAAGCTTTCACAGCTCTTAATAATTAAAGATATAATAGTAAAAATTTAATTTTTGTATAGATTTGTTACAACTGATGAATGCACATTGACAGATTTTTTTCACCCAAAGTCTGTAGTTTACATCAGGGTTCACTCTTGGCGTTGTGCGTTCTATAAGGTTGGATAAACATATAAGACATTTATCCATTGTTACCATATTATACAGAATAGTTTTGTTGCCCTAAAAGTCTCCTGTGTTTTGCCTACTCACCTCCTTCTCTTCCTACCCCTGGCAACCACTGACCTTTTTACTATTGCCCTAGATTTGCCTTTTCTAGAAGGTCATATAGGTGGACTCGTATGAGGGGGAAGACGCCAGGGGAGTAAATGATGGGTGACAGGGAGATGATCGTACAGGAAGAGGGAGGAAGCGGATTTCCTTTCCCTGGTGAAGGCAGGTCTCTGACGCTGCCTAAGTATCACGTCAGGTGCTTGTTTGCAGGTTCCAGGCCTTTTTTGCACAACATGGATGGAACTCACGGGTGTTATGCTAAGTGAAACAGATCAGACAGAGAAAGACAAATCCTGTATGATCTTACTTATATGTGGGTGATATAAATGCCAGTCTCATAGAAACAGTAGGATGGTGGTTGCCAGGAGCTGGGGAGTGGCGGGGAATGGGGAGATGTTCGTCCAAGTAGTTACACTTTCTGGGGAACCTACTGTCACCCAGGTGACTATAATTAATAATATCGCATTATATAACCTAATTGTGGTAATCATTTCTCAATATATGTGTTTCAAATCATCATGTTGTATACCTTAAACTTACATATATTATATGTCAATACTATCTTCAAAGAAAGCTGAGGAAAAATAAAATGTATGGTCCAGACTCCTTTTTAGAGAGCCTGATTCAGATGATACACAGTAATGTTGGGATTCTGAGTTTCAACAAGCATCCCAGGTGATTGTGAAGCAAGGGGTGCCCAGGCCACCCTGAGAAAAGTAGCCACAGCTGGCCTGGGGGCTGCAGGTGCGGGGTGTGAGAGACTCTAGCAGGAATAATCTGGCTCCCTGGCCTGGCTTCCTCCCACCCAGACATTCTTCACATCGCAGATGACGATAAACAGAAAACCTTTCCAGAAGATATTCCAGAACTGAGCAGGTTCTCAGTCTAGACCCCAGGGCACACTCAGCCTGTGCTGGCTGGAAAATTACTGCTTCGCTATCGTGCATGGGAACATAGGGGCCTCTAACATGGTTATTTTTCCAGGATATTGCACTGGAAATTGAGCCACGGACCTATCGGTGGAAAGAAAACACAGCAGGCAGAGTCATATATACCTCTTCTCTGGATTTTCTCTAACAAACTCAGCTTGACATCAGGCGGTCTGAAGATCGAGCGGAAGGAGCCTTTCTCTTTAAGGCAGAACAACAATCTGGTAAGTTCTGACTGGGGATCAGGGGATGAATAAGAAGAGGAGCTACTGTTACTAGAGACAGAAATGTTCAAACGGGTTTGTGAAGAGAGGAGAGGCTTTTTTTTTTAATTTGTTTTTTAATTTATCGTTCCACCCGCCACACACACAAATGGTAGCGCTTTTTCCTAAAGTTTTCCTTCATAAAGGAGATCTCCTGATAACCACAACATGCAGGCATGGAAGGCTAAGGGATGAATCTTTGATGCACCTTTTTTCCCTCCCAATTCCCACCCCCTGGCAACCATCTTGTTCTCTTCATCTTTGGGTCTGGTTCTGCTTCATTTTGTTAATTCATTTTTTTTTTTTTTTTTAGATTCCATATATCAGTGAAATTATATGGTATTTGTCCTTCTCTGCCTGACTTATTTCACTTAGCGTGATACCTTCTAGATGAATCCATGTTGTCACAAATGGCAAGATTTTATTCTTTTTTATGGCAAGTAACATTCTATTGTACATGTGTACCACTTCTTCTTCATCCATTCATCTATTGATGAACACCCGGGTCGTTTCCATATCTTGGCTACTGTAAATAAAGCTGCAGTGAACATAGGGGTGCATTTGATACATCTTTATCCAGGTCCAGTCTTAGAGAATTTTAATTTGTTCCCACTATTTTTTATTGCCCACTGATGTCTGCCATGGCCCACACTAGGGAGAACTGAGTCTTTACAAACTTTTATAGGAATAGTTGAAAATCAGCCACTCAATGAATATTCAAAACCTGAATTCCGTATAGAAGTCCTCTTCCTGTTTAGCCAGAAGAGAGTAATTTAAACAAATTGATGTCATTCAACTCATGGACATAGACAATAGACTAGTGGTTACCAGAGAGTAGGGGGAAGGGCTGAGGGGGGAGGTAAATGAGGTAAAAGGGGTTAAATATGAGGTGACAGAAGAAATCTAACTACTGGCAGTGAACACACAATGTAATATGTATATATGCCTTACTGCTAAATTGTACATCTGAAATTTCTGGATTTTGATAACAAGTGTCACCATAATAAGATAATAATAATAATATTGTTAATAATAATTATTATCAGTACCAATCAAATGTGTATAAATTAAACATCAAATATATTTTTTAAAAAATAAAAAGCTACATGAGTTGACATAAACGGTATCACTGAGTTTTAAACATATCTAAAATCAAACATGAATTAAAGCATAGGGAATATAGTCAGTATTATAACAGCTATGTATGGTATTAGATTTATAGGGGTGATCACATCATAAATTATATAACTATCTAATCACTATGTTGTACATCTGAAACTAATATAATGTATGTCAACTAATTAAAAATTAAAAAAAAATAAAACCAAACATGAATGTAGTTCCAAAACACTTTATAATGAAATAATAAGATTAAATTGTGAAAAAGAAAGATTGCTCTCATTCAATCTGATTCATAAAATGCTGTTAACAACTTCTACCTAGTTATGACATAGTCAAGTTTATGACTTCGGCTAGCCTAGATTTTAGTTTCTTTATACACACAGATAGCTCAAATTTTTATCTACAGGCAGTTGTCTGAGTGCTAATGTAGATAACTTTTAATATCTTGGATCTCAAACTCAGCGTGTTCAAATTTGAATTCGCTTTCTTCCTCTTCAAACAGGTCTCCTTTCTGTGTTCCCTTTCTCAAGGAAATGGTGTGACCGTCTTTCCAGTTATTCAAGCCAGAACCCAGGAAATATTTTCTACTTCTCCTTCTTCCTCTTTCTCCCAGAAAAGCCTTCACTGACTCTTGTTGACTTTAAGCATCTCCTCACTCATCGTCCTAGTGTATTATCCTTCACCTGAAACCATAAATGGCCTCATAACTGACCTACACTCAACTCACCGTTGCTCCTTTTTAAGACTGAGGAGTGTTTCTGGATCATAAATCTATTTAGTTCATTTTCTCCCTTAGTTACATTCTCTGTTGTTGATCGCTGATATTCGGGAACACAATTGATGTTTGACATCGATCTTCTATCTAGCAACCTTGCTGAATTCTAACCGTTGTGATAATTTGTTGATTCCCTTGTCTCGTAGATAAATATGTCATCTGTAAATAATAACAGTTCTGATGTTCTTTCCTTCCACATTTCGTACTTCTCCTTTCTTTTCCTTCTATCACTGGGATGCACAGATCCTACAGAAACTTGCCGAATGGCGGTGTTCAGAGTGAACATCACCGTATTATTTCTGTTTTTAAGGAACATCGCTAGTGTTGCACCACTTATTTGCTGTTTGCTGTTTGATGCGTTTCATTATCAAATTAAGGGGAAAAGTCCCTCAATTTCTAACTTGTTAAATTAAAAAAATAAAAAATCAGTACTGAACTTTATCAACTGGTCTTCTTACATTTTATGCAACATTCGTATAGTTTTTCCATTAATATGTGAATGCGAGTTATAGTAATTGATAATTTAGAGGTAAGTGATCCTTGCTTTTACTCGAATAATCACAACCTGATTTTTGATTTTTGAAAGACCTTTCCGGATAGAGTTTGCCATAATTTTGTTTAGGATGTTTTTCCCCCTAAGACTCTGAAAGTTTTATCATCCCAGAAATTAGGAGAACATGAGAAAACTGGGGTCTTCTTAGCTAGTTGTTACAGGTTTGGTGGAAATGAGACATATAAGGAGATACCTCTTTAATTTATTCATCACTTATGCTCTCTACTGCTTGGCTGCCAGGTTTCTTCCTGCCATTCATCAGGCCCCTTTGCTAAGCTAAAGAAACAAGAAAACTCCCCAAAACCTGGAATATTAATTTCAACCCCTTTGCCAACCTAACCTTTTAAAAAATATATAGGCTTAATATTTTGAACAGTTTTAAATTCACAGCAAAATTTGAGGATTAGTTGTTCTAGTTCTGAGGAGAATGCCATTGGTATTTTATTTGTTTGTTTGTTTATTTGTTTGTTTATGCCTACAGCACCTGATATTCCTAGATGGTCTCCCATCCAAGTACTAACCAGGCCTGACTCTACTTAGCTTCTGAGATCAGACGATGTTGGGCATGTTTGGGGGGCATGGCCGTAGGCTTGCCAATGGTATTTTAATAGGGATTGCATTTAATCCATATATTGCTTTAGATAGTAAGGACATTTTAACAATATTAGTCCTTCCAATCTAGGAGCATGGTATCGCCTTTTGTTTATTTCTAGTCTCTTCAATTTCTTTCTTCAGTGTCTTATAGTTTTTTGTTTGGTTGTTTTCTATTTCTCTCTTTGTTGAGCTTATGGTTTTGTTTGTGTATTACTTTCCTGATTCTACTGACTCGTTTATCTTTTCTTGCAGCTTGTTCAGCTGCTTAAAACAATTATTTCGATTTTTTTTGTGAGTCAGTTCATAGGTTTCCATTTCTATAGCATCAGTTGCTGAAAAGTATTATATTCCCTTGTCAATTTCCGGTTTTCCTGACTTTTCTTGCTCCTTGGGGTCTTGGATTGCTGGCTTCCCTTTTGAAGAAGCAGTCACCTCCTGTGTCTTTACTGACTGTCTTTGGGAGAGAAAGACCTTTAGCAGTCTGCCCGGATAGGTATTCCAGGGGTCTTGCCGACCCTTCCTACGGATATGCCTTTCCACTCCTGTTGTTCTGTCTCGCAGGGGATCTAATAAGCTTGTATATCTTGATCCAAATAAAACCAGGCTGGGGGCTGAGAGCGTAAGGCAGTTTTCTGTAGAATTTAAGGCTATACACATTCTTCCAGTCCAGAAGAATTGAGCCGGTTGTCTCTAATTGTCCATGATCTGCAGAGGTTTGCACACGCCGTCTGTGGGTGTGCACGTGGGACACTGTCAACAGGGGAGGAGGGGCATGTGGGATGCTGAGGGCTGGTATGGGGTTCTCCGGGTGAGGCGTCCTATGAGGTTTACAGCAGGGTCTGTTGGTGAAGTTTGTGAAGCTATCAGTAGAGCCTGCGGCATTTTGCTGAGGTCTGCTCCGGGGTTGCTGTGAGCGTCTCCCCTGATCTACCTGATCTACCTCAGCGTTTTGGGGAGACAAAAAAGAAGTGGGGCCTCTTGAGAAGTGTCTTGCGTGGTGAGAATGCTGGGTGCTCAGGATGCTCTCACTTTCCTCCATGGGAGAAACCGTGGGCCACGGGGTGAGTCATGGCACCGGACTGTGCTTCCTCGGAGGGGGTGGTGATGTGGGTTAAGTGGAACTGTTCTTCTTCCACTCTTCAATTCATCTATTCTGGATGTTTTGCTCCAGGGGGGTTCTGGGACCTGTGCGCTTGACTCTGGGCTCCAACAAAGGTTCTCCCGTCTGTGGGTGGTTGTCAAAACTGGTGTTTCTGTAGAGGAATGAGGGCTGAACGCCCCTGTTCTGCCATCTTGCTGAAGTCATTCTTCGAAATCGAAAATGTTCAAAAGCAGCATGAGAGCGTCATCCAGGTTGATGACCACCTATAGAAGGAAGGCTCCTGACACATAGGAGAAATGATGCTCTTTGTAATTTTCTAGTGAATCGCGGTGCACTTAGCACAACAATGCAGGCTTCTGGGGCATTTCCTGGAACTATCTCATGCCCATTTTTGTGAAGTCCCCACTTTTGTTCTATTTCAGTCACAGCAAGAGCATAGAAAATCTTAAAAGGCACAGGCTTTGTAACACTGCACATAGGTAATTCACACACGTGTGAAAAAACAGTCCTCTAAGAAGTGATTAAAAGTTGTCCAATTTGGCCAGCTTTATCTTAAGTGTAGTGGCATAGAAGAGTGCATATGCTTATTTTTGGAAGGGAATTCATTACCTCTTGGTCATTTCCAACAAATTAAACAAGTGCTCATAGGTCCCCCTGACATGTCAGGGACTTTCAGTTTAGGTTTCTTGTCACTAAAGTGCATCCTAGTGACACCTGACGAAAGAAATTGGATGGTTAGACAACTTTGTTAGAAAAAGAAATATTTATTAGCTGGTGGAACATGTGGGGCTTAACAGCACCAAAGCACGAGCTCCTCTTGGTTAGATTTCTTACAGCTTACATACATTGCAGTGTGCATACAAGGGGCGTATGATTCCTTCGTCTGAAGTTCAACGTGCACCTCCTGACTCAGGATAGGAGGGGAGTTTCAGGTGGGGACTGCAAGGGGGAAGGAATTCCCAGACCAGCAGTCCTATCTATTTACAGACTGTTTATCTCATAGGTGTTGGAAGAGTTTCTAGAAGGCCATTTAAAAATCTATAGGTCTACAGCCATGCCACCCTCAACATGCTCAATCTCATCTGATTTCGGAAGCTAAGAAGGGTTGGGTCTGGTTAGTGCTTGGATGGAAGACCACCTAGGAAGACGAGGTGTGGTGGGAGTAAAAAAAAAAAAAAAAAAAAATCTATAGGGTGTAGTTCATATATAACCAGCTGAGTCGGGCATTTCTGCAAGCCATTTACATTGCATTTTTCAGATGCCTTTTCTTCTCTCTTACTGCTATTTAAGGAAGATTTAGGGCCCATTCCAGCTACTAGCATGGGATCATTTGCACACACATAAACTTCATTGTGTAGATATGAAAAGGTGAACTCTGTGCAGTCCTCAAGTCCCTGTCAACTCTCTCTGAATGACACATAAAAATCCACTTAATATGCCTTGTTGATAAATTGTACACCTGAAACTTACTGCATTTCGTGAACCAATGTCACCATAATAAAAAAATAAATAAAAAATAAAAAACCCACTTCATCTCATCTGTAAGACCCAACTGATCTGTGTTTCCCTTTTATCTGTCTCTAGAAACATGTCCTCCATGTTTATTAAATATAGCACGGCATTGGTCAAAACGATTGGAGACGAGGAACTGAGGCCCGTCACATGCTTCACGCATGCCATCAAAATACGTCAGTTTTCTATATTAGAGAAGTCTCGGTTCCTGTTTTCAGAATCTGAAGTTCCACATGACATCTCCCTCATGGACATCCTCGAACCAAGTTCTTCGGTCCCAGGTATTGTCATCCAGGGGCGCAGGAGGCAAAGACTGGACAACAAGGGTGCAGTTGCAAGTGGGGCAGCAGGGAAGAAATGCTGAGACACCCTCACAGGCAGATCTGAAGGTCAAAGGGCAAGGAGCTAAGGTCATATGAGAACTTACTAATTCTTAGTAATTATTAACCCAGACATACATTGGTTCATTTAATACTTACAGCAACCTCTTGAGTCAAGAATATTATTTCCATTTGATATAGCAGTAAATTAAAGCGTATAAAATAATTTGTCCAAAGTTATATGCCTAGGGACTGGTAGAACTTGTCGTCAGACCCAAGTCTGTCTCGTTCCTAATCCCAAGCAGTTTCTGCTTCAGTGAGCTGCCTCCTGGGGCTGACACTGTGTCCAGAATTAGGATGTCGTGAGTCTCCCGGATTCTTGGACAAGTGACATCATCATATTTCAGGGCGAGGACATTGTCCCTATTATCCAGTCCATGGGTGGATTCAAACATTTGCCCTTAGCAGTAATCTCCACTTAAAATATGAAGGAATGAGTCAGCTTCCCAAGTGAGAGAGCTGGCCGAGGGGAGCTGGGAGAACCTCGGATGCAGCCATCTCTTTTCTGTCCTATGTCCCAGCTGTTCTAGAGTGAATTCTTGGCTAAAACCCAGGCCACCTTTTCTGTTCCCAGACGCTGCTGTGAGAGAGCCATTCCAACTCAGTGACACAGCGACCAAGGAGGAGGAGGCTGGTGCGAGTGTGATGTCTGGGGCAGACGTGACCACATCGGGGGAGGTGATGGAGTTTCAAGGCTCCTCCTTCCAGTACCAGGTCGTCCCCACGCCAAACGAAACCTGGACAGAATTAAAAAAGAGGTGAGGCCAAGGGAGAGGAAGGGTCTGGGTGAAGGCCCTCAGTGGGTGCTCCTCTCATGGGCAAAGAGGCATCGAGCAGGTTTTGTTCCCGAGGCTCAGAATGAAGAAAATGATGTCCCAGACACGGCCTCTCTTCTTGGGTCGTCATATGTTCATTCATTCAACTATTGCTTATTAGTTACGTAATGAATGTTTATTCCAGTGGCGTTGTCCATTACTGTGCTATTTCGAAGTGAGAGTCATGAGAGGACGGATGGAAATGCCTGTCCTGAAACGTGTTTTGTGGAGCAGGGAACGCGCAGCGAGTGAGGAAATGAGCCATGCAAGGATTAGTTAATGAGGTTTCATTTAAGCAGAAACAAAGCCTCTGAAACTCTTTGTTTCAGTAAAGTTTGCCTCAGTGTCCCGGGATTTAATTGAACTCTGTGCCCGTGAGAAATGCCCGATCTTCGATACGCCTCTAAGTGTCGTGGGGTTCCTTGCGTGCTCCTTAGTCGTCGCGTCCGGAGTTCTTGGTCTCAGGATCCCGAGGAATGAGGATGCGAACACAAGGGAAGAGCTGAAGGACAGGGTCACTGAAGCGCAGAGTTACCGCTCTCTCGCGAGCGGGGTACCCAAAGGTGGGATGCCCCCACTTGGCGCATCGTCCTGGCTCTTGACGTCTGGAACAAAGAATTGAACAAGACACTGAAATACAGCAGAAAATAATAGATTTATCGGAAGGGAAAGTAAAACAAGAGGACACGTCCAGATGTGGAAGCGGCGGGGGCAAGACAGGGGTGTCTCGAAGGCTGAAGGACTGGAGGGCACGGTGACACAGCCTTCGGGGTGTTTATCCCTAGTTGCTGTGGGTGGAGAGGGGTGGGCTTCCTTGATGGACAGGACCCAGTGACTCATCGCTTGCTTTCTGCGCATGTTCGTTCCCAGAATTCAGTCTGCTCTAATGATATTAATGAACTTCTGGGCATGCGCATTATAATGATGGTCTAAGAGGCTCAGGTGAGTTGAAGGGGTCTGCATTGCGCAGGTGCGAATGACGGCTTACAAAAAATTTCTTTAGGACTTTATATCTTTTATAAGTAGACACCAATTTAAATAGTATTTCTATCAATGCAAATCATTATTAAAGGAAGCAACTAGTTAAAATCACGGACTATTTAGAGAGTAAAAGCTACTTTAACATGGCACAACTTCTGTACACCTGGTGTCCTGTAATGATGTGGGACAAGGCAGATTTCCCCGAGCTGGTGGGGGGAAAGCAAGACCCACTGAGAGAAGAGGGTCCTTTGGCAGAGAGTGTGGAAAGAATTCAACACACACGCCAAAGTTAGAGTCGAAGGAAAGTTCATGAGCACGGGGATCGCACTGCACAGAGTGCGGTCTCCTCTCAGAGCAGAGCGTGAGAGGGACGGTGAGCGGGGCAGAGTGAAGGATACGGAGACACGGGGAGAGGGACCCTGAGTGTTCGGGGAAGTCAGTCTGTATGTGGTTCTTCCATTCCTGGGATTTATAGTTGAAAAGACTTTGTAAACTCATTTCCTTCCATATGGACAGTGAGGAGGGGAAGACTCTGCCTGCAAAGGTGAGAGTATGTGGAGTGAAAGGCCTGCGGGCGGTCCCCAGCCTTTAATCCGTAAGTTCCCCGTGGTTTTAGGCAGAGGGAATGACAGGGCTGGTTCCCGTTTCCCCTGTGCAGGTGTGGGGACAACCCCTGCAGAATCCTCCTCCGCTCTGCAGGGGTCGCCGTGGCCTGGCCGCAGGGCTGGTTGGCATATTGCGGTCACTGAATGTGGCTTGATGGACATTTTAAATTCTCTTGCCTCCTCCCTACATCAGTAAGTCTCATTAGAACTAACATTTGCGAAGTCCGTTTATGGTGCAAAAGAGTATTTGGGTTTCTATAGCTGCAGGAAAAGAAAAATTTTGACCTAGAAGTTAAAAAAGCTTCAATTTCAGGGAATACATTTTATTTATCTAGTGCCAAGAAGAAGAAGTAAGCCTGAGGTCAACACTTTAAATGTGAAAAGAAAGGCCATTAGATACTTTTAATAAATGAAGGTGTGTTTCACGGAAAGGTAGTTACAGGCTGAGGGGGAAGCTCTGGAGGGAATCACAGGAGTTGGGGGTGAGGGTCTGGGAGGAGGGGAATCTATTTAGCTGAGCTCAGACCTGAAGAATAAAAGAAGCAAAAAGCAGGAGGACAGAGGTCTAATGAGAGGTTTCAAGGCCCTGGGGAAGGCCTGACTGGGGGGTTATCAGGATCAGTGAGGCGGAAGCCTAGCCAACTGGGGTAAAAACGAGGCTTAGACATAAGTAAATGTCAAATTACATAGCACCTTAGAGACACAGTAAAGGGTTTGAATCCCCCTCCAAGGGGGATGGGAACCCCACACTGGATGCTCAGTACCTTCTCCACTGACGAGCTGGTTAAGGACTCTCAGGATTCCACTGGGCTAATATCCAGGGCACCAACCCCACTGGGGCCTCACGTAGAAGCAGAGTTGAGCCTCAGAACTGAAATGGAGATGAAAATGTGCCTCCAGTACTTCAAACCTCTCACTTCCTCTGCTCAAACCTACATCTTCAAGTCAACCCTTTCCACCTACCACCTCAGGGCGATCGATCCATAAACAACCCCATGTACTTGACATGGAAAATTCAGAGCCCTCCCTGCTTCTTCGTTGTGCATCCCTTTGCTCCCCATTTCACCCCGGTTGTGCTTCCAGAGAAGGATGGATGTGGGTTTCTCCAGCTTTGACGACAGGGCTTCCTAAAGTCACTGTTGACACCTGTCCACTTCTAGCCTCTTCAGATGAGAGGTGCTCACACTGAAAAGTCAGACCAATAGACCTTTGGAAAGTTCAGATGCCTTCCACACTATGGCATGCGAACTCTCCTTCCCACACCCCCATCAGAAAATGGAGGAGAGCACACCCTGCATCCCAGAGAAGATGTTTGCTTTCCTCAGTAACTTAACCCCTGAGCCAATATCTTTCTATGGGTGGAGGGAACACCTGTCAAATTCCCAGCTCTCTACAGTCTTTCCAGGTGCTGAGGAGGGGAGCAACCCTGAGTAACCCGAGAAGGCACGGCTTCCCACGCTGACCCTTCTCCTCCTTACATCCCCAGGAAACTGCTGGACCCCGAGCCAGTGTTTCTAAGGCAGTGCGGGGAGAGATCCATTAACCTGTACGTTGTGACAGAGACCGTGAAGCTGCTCAACAGTCCCGTGCTGCATGACATCAGCAGTATGAAGGTTTGGCTAAGTTTTCTACCCTTATGAATACTTTTGTGAAGGTATGAGATGGTATCACCAAGAGCACAGCCAGCTCAGCCTCCCTTGCCAGGGAATTCTGGATCCTCCATTCGGTACCTGTTTCTGGAAGTTAGAAGGCGTTGGGTGATTATTTTGTGCCAGTGAATCCTGACTCCTGACCTGAGACCATATTTTAATATCCTCATTTATGGCACTTCAATATATGGGATTATTTTGTATTGATAAAATAGGCAATAGGTTTAATTACGTGGTATTACGTTTTGCTTTGAGTAAGTGATAGATTCTGGCCAACAAATCGAAAGGGGTGTCTGCTGTCCCACATCCACATCCAGTTTTATGCTGGAAGAAGTGAGGGACCCCTGACAACAACCTTTGGCAGTTAAAGTCCCCTAAATGCTGTGATCTCCTGAGCAGGATTGATTTCAGGAGTGAGATTTAAATACCCTCGAGCACATATGATTTCTATAACTCATTCGCTCACAAGAACCAATGATACTACTTTTAATTATATAAGTTCATATATTAAATATTTTGTGTGTGGTGTGATATGTTTTATACACATTATATATTTTATGTGTAATGTGTCCTCACTTAGGAGATTTAGAAACGAAAGGGAAAGAACTGAATTGTGAACTAACTCTTTTGTGATTTTATCCTGGAGGATGCAGGGTGCCACCCAGGTCATTTGAGTCCAAGTCCAGTGGACAAATTTGAATCCAGTAGAACATTACTCTAGTTGGGAGGATGTTTCGATACTCAGCTTTGGGTTTCCATTCGCTTGGATTGGCAAACTGGGCTTTCTGAGAAGAGGAAGAAAATAGCCGTGTGTCATTTCACCTAGGACAATAGGTCAGCTGTGTGTCCAGTGTCTCTGTCATAGTTGCTCACAGCCAGGATGGCTCCACATGTTGGCTGCGATCTCGTTAAATAGTTTGCATATCATCCCTGGTTCATGGTTGCATGAATTTTGTTTTGGTCAATCAGGCAAAAGATTGATAGTAAAGAAATGGAGGACTTGATTAACACGATACAGACTAATTGGACTATAATCTATAACAGGCACCTACAGAACATAACTGCAGAGCAGATACACATTCTACTCATGCACGCATGGAACATTCCGCAGTATTTCCATGTGTGAGGCCACCATATCAGTCATAACAAACTTAAGAAGACTGAAGTAACACTAGATATCTTTTCTGACCACAATGGAATTACATTAGAGATCAAAAGAAAAACTAAAAAATTCACAACTACATGGAAATTAAAGAATATACCTTCAATGGGCCAAAGAGAATATTCCAAAGGAAACCAGGAAATTTCTTGAGACAAATGAAAACAAAAACAATACTGTACTGTACACCAAAAAATGTTTATGATACTCAATTTTTTTGATTTTCTATGATGATAAAAATTAAATAGAAGAGCTACATAATAACAAGAAAAGTTAACAAAATTCAAATCAGTTTATCCTTTTGTATAACTAAAATTTATCTCGCTTTTATAGCACGATGGGTAGCCTTCCTTGTATCCTCAAGTAAGTTATTGTCGTAGTATTGTTGAACAAGGTACAAATTCATAAAGGCCTCCCCCCCACCAAATAGGGGAAAGAACAGCAGACAAATATCAAAATTCAGAAAACTCTATTGAAAAGGAGCCATGGTAACAGACCCTGGAATGTAGGAATAGCAGAGTTCCAATTGGACCGGGGAAATTAGTCTAGAAACAAGAACACCTAAAATGCTCAGGAATTAGAGGCACCAGCTACCTCTGAAGAGATGGTACAAGTGGCATCTGCAATTGGTTAAAAACCTATATAAGGACCACTTTGAGTCCCATATCTCTTTCCCACCTCTGCATAGCCTGGCAACTACCCTCACCCACCTTATAGAAGACTTGAGAATTTAAATTATTTCAGCTCTTCGAGTTACAGCCAAGGGTGAAGGGGGTGGTATGAGACCATGATGGAAAAGAAAAACGAAGTGAAAGTCCTTTTTCTTAGTGGGGAATCTGAGCCAGCCCACTTTCCCATTCCGCTCTGTTCATCCTGCCTCTACGTCCTTCAAACCTTTATACATACAACCCAGGCTTTTGAAGAATTATTCCCTGGGAAAACAAACCAGTCTGAAAAAAAAAATCCCAATAGTTGAGGATCCCAGAGAAAAAGGTCGATCCTAGCCTGATCACCCTGAAGTGAAACCCCCACTCTACAAACACTGCCAAACTTCTTTCCACTTTGTAATGCCTGACTTGTCAATAAAACCCATAAAGACTTGAGAACAACCTTAAATGTAAACATACAAAAGCCCCACATTGAAATTAGGAAAACCAGAGTAATCAAAGACAACTCGGAGAGGAAAGAAATACTCAACATGATAATGTTTTGTTTCCATGAAAGAACAATGCTCTATATAAAGCTTTCATAGCTCTTAATAATTAAAAACATGATAGTAAAAATTCATTTTTTTTGTAGATGTGTTACAACTGATGAATGCACATTGACAGATCTTTTTCACCCAAAGTCTGTAGTTTACATCAGGGTTCACTCTTGGTGTTGTACATTCTATAAGTTTGGATAAACGTATAAGACATGTATCCTTCGTTACCATATTATACAGAATAGATTTTTTGCCCTAAAATTGCCCTGTGCTCTGCCCACTCACCCCTTTCTCTTCCTAACCCTTGGCAACCACTGATCTTTTTACTATCTCCCTAGGTTTGCCTTTTCCAGAAGGTCATATAGGTGGACTCGTATAGTAGTTACTCTTTTCAGACTGACTTCTTACACGTAGTCACATGCGTTTGAGTTTCTTCCATATCTCTTTATGGAAGCTCATTTCTTTTTAGTGCTGGATAATATTCCATTGTCCGAATGGACCATGGTTTATTCATTTATTTGCCTACTGAAGGACGTCTTGGTTGCTTCCAAGTTTGGCCAATCGTGAATAAAACTGTCTGTGAACATAGAGCTGATGTTTTCTGTGTGGACATAAGTTTTCAAGTCCTTTGGGTAAATCCCAAGGAATGTGATGGAGGGATTACATGGTGAGAATATGCTTACTTTTGTAAGAAACCACCAAAGTGTCTTCCAAAGTGGCTGGACCACTTTGAATTCCCATCTGCATCCTTGCCAGGCTTTGGCGTTGTCAGCCTTCTGGATTGGGCACTGTAATGGGTGTGCAGTGGTATCTTGTTGTTTGTATTTGAATTTTTCTGATGCCATATAATGTGGAGCATCTTTTCAAATGCTTATTGGTCATTTGTATATCATTTTTGGTGAGGTTTCTGTCCAGGTCTTTTGCCCATTTGTTAATTGGCTTGTTTTCTTATTGTGGGGTTTTAAGAGTTAACATTTCTTATGAAGCATGTCTACTGACAGCAAATTTCCTCATTTTCTGTTTATTTGAGAAAGTCTTTATTCTTCATTTTTAAAGGATACTTTCAGAGGGTATTGAATTCTAGGTTGCTTTTTTTCTCCTCATTCTCGACAGTATATACGAAATTCCAATCTCGTTTTTCTGGTTTCTGAGGACTTGATTATAATGCTTGTATTTGCTTTTCTATAGGTGAGGCGTTTTTATGGTCTGACTTCTTTCAATATTTTTTCTGTATCTTTGATTCATACTGAATATGATTCATAAGTTTAAGGTTGGTTCGTTTGTTTTTAAATCTCGCCTGGAGTTCTCGGATATTCCTGGATCTGCGGTTTGGTGTCTGTCATTAATTTGGAGGAAATTCTCAGTCACTAATGCTTCAAATATTTCTTCTGCTCCTTTCTTTTCTTTTGTAATTCTCATCACATGGATGTTACAAGTTTGTAGTTGTCCCACAGTTCTTGGATATCATGTTCCATTTCTTTCTGTGATTTTTCTCATTGCTTTACAGTTTTGAAGTTTCAGATATCTTCAAGTACACGGGGTTTAAAAAAAAAAAAAATGTGTCCAGTCTACCAATGAGCCAATCAAAGGCATTCTTTATTTCTTTTATAGTGGTTTCGATTTCTAGCATTTCTTTCTTATTCTTAGAATTTCCATCTCTTTGCTTATAACACCCACCTGCTTTTGCTTTTTGTTTGTTTTCTATTAGATCTCTCAGCATATTAATCACAGTTGTTAAAATTCCCTTTCTCATAATTCCAACATCCATATTCTAGCTGAGTCTGATTCTCGCCCTGCCGTCTCTTCGAACTGTTGTTTTTGCCTTTGAATATGCCCTATAAGTTTTTTGGTGAAAGTTGGACATGGTATGATGGGTGAAAGGAACTTGGTCTTTGGGGATACTGTGGTAAGGTATGAGGAGAGGGAAACACTCCATAGTTCCATGAATAGGTCTTGTTTGTTTCTACTGAGGCTATGCCCTGGGCTGTGAACAGTAGCAAGAACTTCTCAGTACTCTCTCCTCCCTTGGGTGTGACAGGATGGCCAGAGGGAGCTAGAGTTGGATACTTCCTTTTCCCAGCATGGAAGGCTGGAAGAGACTAGAGTTGGGTATTTCCCTTTTATCAGTTGGTTTGGGTCTTATGAAGAGTAAGAAAATAGAATCCTCTCCATCGAAAAGAGAATGAGACTAGATGTACTTAAATCTAAAAAAGATTCAAATCATTGCACTATTGATCTGAAATTGAGAGATGTGAACGCAAATACAGGTTGAAACAAGAAAATAAGACAGGAACTGGAAATCAAGAGTAGAGATGGCGAGGACAAGGCGTTGCTGATTCCTTTCCTTATGAGCTGTCTAGGTTATTTGTCTTTTAAAATCATGTGCAGATGTGAGCATGTCACCTGGTTTGTCTCCTCAGGATGAAGGAGTGGGAGAGGGATGCAAAGTGAGAGAGATGAAGCTGACTCTGCCGCAGGGCATGGTGATGGCCTATAAGATGAAGCAGCTGGTTTTCAAGGAGAAAGGCTGGGGTAAGCAGAGGCTGAAGGGGGCAGGTGCGGAGGGGTCTGCTTCTCCTGGGAAGTGATGAGAAGCGAAAGACCATCGACAGGCAGCCTTGTCTTCTCCACCTGGTCAGAGAGAGGAGAAGCAACATTTCTCAGCTGTGTGGAGCACACACACAGCCACCCACCCACAGCCACCTCTAAGCATGGCCCTACCGAAATGTTGCTTTGGGGAGATGCAGAGACAGTCTCCTACATGGAGAGGGACAGTGCCCCACGAGGAGGTATCTGTAGCACGGGCCAAAAACGGCTCTAATCCCAACGCTCTCTATTCAGGGTCCCACCACCTCCCTTGGCAGCTCAACTGGGGGAGCTGCAGAGCCCGCCCAGGTTACCCATAACCCCTCGTAAAGCCCATAATATATCCACACAGTCACAAACAAAAGTGCAGGTGCCATGGCCCGACAACACGATGCAGAATTTTATCTGCGTCTCTCGCTCCGTCACTAGCCTCGAAGTGCAGTTTCCCATACACCGTTGTGGTTCTGACTCCACGTGGGAGAACCATTTGCATCAAAGAGCAAGTGCACACCAGGACGGAACAATGAGCACTGCAGACACGACCAGCTCAGAGCCCTGGCTTCTCCCTTCCCCAGTGCTGTGTCCCAGGTAGAGGTCAGCCTGATATGGCTGAGGTCCATCTCCTCAGAGATCGGGGGTGCCCTCACACACATATCAAACTCTCTCTCGCTCTCTCTCGCTCTCTCTCTGTCTCTCTTTCACACACACACACACACACACACACAACTTACTAGAGAATCCTTGCTACAATATCCGGTCAAGAGTTATTTTCTTACTCTTCTGTGAATCATCTCTTTCAGTGGTAATAGATAGAATGAAGCTGAACTCTCCAGCTGTGTGGGATCAATAGCTCAACTCCATCTTGAAAAATGTTTTTTAAGTGTTGGCAAGTGTCCATGAACTAAATGAGGTTAGATTCTGACAGAAGGCTGACCGCACCACAGTGTCTGCAAGTCATGTCCTGCCCACGAGGTGGCGAGTGAGGGCTCACCTGTTTGTACAGTTCTGGCCTCAGGGTGACTTACAATGACCCAGTGCAGTAAACATTCCATTCCATGAACTCATTTAATCCTCATAACACACTGGAGAAGAAAATAAAGTGCAGAGCTGTTCAAGAATTTGCCTGAGCCCTTGCTGTGTAACTTTGAAGAAAATCAGAAGCCCTCTGTCACCCATCTGACCTATGAAATGGAAATGAGTCCATCTCTCCAGAGCTGATGGAGTTAAATGTCTGTCAATGTGATTTACACAAATTTGTCTTCACTCTCTCCAGTTCCCCTGGGTCCTTCCCCGCAACCTGACAGCAGGATCAGGTCTCTGCCGTCTCACGAACTCCTCACCCACGTGTCCCCTCCACTGTCCTCTCTTCCTACACACTTTCTCCTCACAGCCAAATTCTTTAGAGAATCTCTTACACTCTGTATTCACTCATTCCCTGGCGTCCATGCCTCAGCCACTGCGGTCTGTGTCCCCCAGTGAATATACTCTGTCTTGTCACCAGCGACCATGCACTAGATGACTCCCTCCTAGGAGCTCTCTTCTCCCCGGATACTATGACACCAGGATCTGTGGGGTCTTTTTTTATGGTAGTTTCTACTCTGTCTCCTTCATGGGCTCCTGTCCCCTGCCAGACACTTAATCGTTGGTGTTAGGCAAGTCTCAGACCTTCCCACGTTCCTTACATTAAATATGACGTCAGCCAGGAAGATGGCAAGACTTGGAGTGGACACGTGAGGGGGGAGACGCCAGGGGAGTAGACGAAGGACGACAGGTAGATGATCGTACAGGAAGAGGGAGGAAGCGGATTTCCTTTTCCCGCTGAAGGCAGGTCTCTGACTGGGTACATAAGGATTATGCCAGGTGCTTGTTTAAAACACAGGTTCTAGATTCCTTTTTAGGGAGTCCGAGTCAGAAGATATGGAGCGAGGTTGGGATCCTGAGTTTCAGCAAGCATCCCGGTTGGTTCTGAGGCAAGGGGTGCCCAGGTCACCCTGAGAAAAGCTGCCACAGCTGGCCTGGGGGCCACAGGTGTGGGGTGTGAGAGCCTCCAGCAGAGATAACCTGGCTCCCCCCGTCTGGCTTCTTCCCATCCAGATATTCTTCGCATCGCAGATGAGAAGCAGAAATCATTTCCGGAATGTGAGTTGGGCAGGTTCCCTGTTTAGCCCTTAGGCCCTGCTGAGCCCTTGACCCCCTTGCTGGGGGTTCCGCCCTGACGGACCCACAGGGAATCCCTCCCAAGCCAGCTCCTCCACTGCTTCTGCGTCTCCCCTGTTGTGACCCAGACATTGGCCCCTCTCCCCAGGGAGCCCACCTCTCTCCTTTGAGTACCAGGGTGGGAGGGTGTGTGTTGGGGAAGTGGGGACCCAGTCACTGTGCATGGTTTTCTGTTTCTCTTTCCAGCGGAATGGGAGATGCAGCCACTCTTAGGTGAGTGGTGACTTCAGAACCCCCCTGTCTCCTTTGAGTACCGGGATGGGAGTGTGTGTGTTGAGGGAGTGGAGACCAAGTCACTGTGATGATCACTTGTTTCTCTTTGTGTTGGCTGGGACGGGGGACGAGGCTCTAATTGTACTCACCCGGTGAGCTGGGCCGACTGCCCCTGCCTTTGCCGCCATGGCCCGGGGCCTGGCCCCTGGTTCTGCGGAGTGGGGAGGGTAGGGAAGGCTGAGGATGTGGAGGGGTGGACTGGGATGGGGCAGGAAGGGGCGAAGGAAGACGGAGGGGGTGGTAGGAGGGCAGGACCCTCCCAAGTGTCTCTAAAGCAAATTTGGGGGATGAGAAAGGGGCGTGATCACTTCCCGTTCTGCCGTTCTCTTTCTAGGAAGAGCACAAGGATTCTGCCGGCTAGGTAAGTATTCATTAAGCGGGAGCCTGGGGCCTACTGGGTAGGACACCGCAAAGCCCAGACCCAAATTGGAGGTTTCCAGGCAACTCAGAAACCTAAGCTTTACTTCCAAATTTACACCTTAGTCAGCCTCATTTATTCATTCATTCATTCATGTATGCATGCAACAAACGTTTGTTGAGGCCTGACTGGGCCGCAGGTGTCATTCTGAGCACTGGGGGTCCAGCAGGGAACCAGATAGCAATGCCTGCCTCCCAGCCGCATCCATTCGGGTGACTTCTCACCCTCAGCAGATGACCTTGAGGCTGGCTCAGGTCTCCAGGAGAAGAGGAGAGTCCCCAGTTCTTGGTTAATTCTCCTTGGTTAATTCTTGAAAGACCTAGAAGATAAAGGCACAACTGTGTGACAGCAAGTGTGGCTCGTGTGGGCCAACTCCCGGCCACCCACGCTCTGCGTGCCTACGTTCTTACAGTCGTCACGACAGCCTCATTGTAGAGTCCGGTGCTAGAATCCACATCGCTTCACACATGTCCCAGAAATGAGAGCCTGGTCATTTTCTTCTTCTTCCTGTGACTCCTTTCCAGAACCCTCTGCTGTCTTCCCCACAAGCACTCTGTACCTCATTTCAGCCTGAGATTTTCCATCTTTCTTGCCTAGTATGACAGCTCTGTCCCCAGAGCTCAAACATGCCACCTGCAGGGGTGCTTCGGGTCAGTGGGTAAAAGGGGCAGAGTGGTTTCGCTCATGCTCCTTTGGCAGGCAGGGGCTCACCAGCCCAGGGGTGTCTGATCTCACACTGTCTCCACTTCCTGTTGGGCGTCAATGCCTGAGGGCAGATTTCAGGCATCTGCAAGCGGAGGTTTCCCACTATGTGAAGAAGGCCCAGCTCTTGGAGAAAGTGGGGAACGTTGTGTTCTCCAGCATCCTGGCCATGCTTGGAGACGGAGAGGCCCGGCGGGGCCTCAAGGACAAGGTGAGGGGATCCCACAGCACCTAAGGCTGATCACACTTATGGATGGGGGATGTTTTGGAGATATGGCTGCTGCCAAGTTATATGGGGGAAGGAAGAATGGGGGTAATCTCAGGGGAATAAGAAGGGTGTCTGAGATTGAGGACTCTGGCCCGATGTCCAATGACAAGGACAAGGGTGTGCAACCCCACAGACAGAGGGTGTTTAGTATCCTCTGTGGGTGCGTTTAGAGCCCTTCCCCCACCCCTTGGTTAATCATGTATAGACTCAGAATTTACAGGGAAATTACATGATCTTGTTACTATCATCATCAGTAATAATACCTGTCCCCTATAGATTGAACAGGAACCCTTGGGTCATTTGGATGGCCTTGGTGGCGCCATCCTAAATGCACTGCGAGAGGGCTCATATTATAAATCAGTTAATTCTGAGGACCCCATCCCTTACCTGCTTGGAGCCATAAATGGTAAGTAAGAGTGATCTGGAAGAATAGGGGTGTCACACCCCCTAAAAAAACCACGTTAGATGCCACCTCTCCAAAACCCTCAAATGTATGATTTTTCATCCTCACGTCACACTTGTCTCCAAAGTCAGGTGGGCTCAGTGTGACTGACTTGCCATGTGACACAGAGCCTGAGGCCTGGAAAGACCACCCTGAGTTGATTCAACGTATCGTCGAGGGTGGGTGATTCCGGGCTCCAGCCTCAGAATCCCGCCTTCCAGACCATATCCTGGGAAGCATCCCAAGAGCAGGAGGACCTTCCAGGGGCGGGGAACTCGACCTTCAGCTCTGACGGGTTTTGGTCCTCTGCCTCCGAGCACCCTCTCGCATGTCTCCTAGTTCCCAGTGGGGAGAGGAACACCTGACTCTTCATCACTCTCTTTCTCGAAATGTCCCCATCTCCAGTGCTGAGTGACTTCCAGCAGGATCTGCTGGTCTGGTCCATGAAGAAGAAGATCCTGCTCCAGCAGCGGGATCTGGTGAGAAGTCCCCAGGGGCCGGTGTCCCCCGAGGAGGGGGATGGGACCAGAGAGAATGATTCTGAGAGAGGAGAGATGATCCTGCTTTCTGCTGGGAGGGGAGACGGGGAGCGGGGGGGATTCCGGTGTGGCCACCAGGAAATCCGGCTGCATCTCCCTCTGGGGAGCAGGCCCAGTGGCCATGGGTCTACATCTGGAAGGTCTCGGTTTCCATGGCAACCCCTGTAGGAAACAGGGGGCCTGTTCTAAAATAATCATATTGGAATACAGATTTGGGGAGCTCAGGGAATCTGAGTCATACCTGTTTTGTTCACCTGGTTACCATTTGCACATTGCTCTCTCTCTCTCCACGTATATATATGTAAATACATATGTGTGTGTAGACATGCACACACACACATGTTGCACACGCGTGCATACACATATACTATTCCAAACACCGCTGTTCTGCAGGGTAAATGCTAGTACCAGTATTTAGCAGCTGAAGAACCAATAGTCGGGGATTTCCAACAACGTGTCCGTGATCACACTGATCACAAGATGCGACCAGGACGGGACTCCTGGTCCCCCTCAGTTCCCCTGCATGACCCCTGGCTCTTGGGACAGAAAGTTCTCTGCTCCTGACCTCAAAGGCTGACCTTCACTTCTGACACTGTTTCTTCCAGGTAAGGAGCATCCTGGAGCCCAACTTCAAGTACCTCATGGACATCCCCTTCACGATCAAGCCCGAGTTCCTCGCCCCACTGCAGGGTGAGGATTTGGACATCACCTATCGCCTGCTGAAGGAGTGTGGCCTGAGGATGGAGCCGAATAGCCCCAGGTCAATCTGGGTCCTGAATGCTAAGAAGCCCCTGTCGGCCCTGTACGCGGCTCTGACGGTGCTGCAGCAGCTGGCTGAGGCCTGAGCCCACCAGGCAGCCCCCCGAGGCCTGTTCTGCTGCCCACCACCACCAAACCGCCCTCTGTGCCCAGGAGTTTGTGTGTGTGTGTGTGTGTGTGTTTACGATTCCACATATTGGTGATATATAAAATTTGTCTTTCTGTCTGATTTATTTCACTTAGCGTGAGGCCTTCAGGGTCCCACCGTACTGTAAATGCGAGAAGAATCTGGCTGCTGAGTGGGGGAATGGATTGGAAAAGGGGCATACGTGGAAAAAGGGGGAGCACTGAAGAAACTTCTCTAAGTTTCCAGGCACCCGGTGGTATATTTTAAAAGGACGGAGCTTCAAGAGTGGATATATTGTCTATGACCATGCCGCCCTGAACAAGCCCGATCTCATCTGATCTTGGAAGCTAAGCAGGGTCGGGCCTGGTTAGCACTTGGATGGGGGACCACCTAGGAAGACCAGGTGCTGTAGTCGTCAAAAATAAAATAAAAAAATAAGAGATTGTAAGCTGACAAGTTCCTTACAATCTAAAAAAAAGAAAAAAAATAAGTGGATATATTTAGTTCTGGTTTGAATAGATCCCTGGAATACCTTAAGGATAGGTAGATAAGTGGATAGGTAATAGATGAAATAGACAGATGAATAGATGATAGATAGGTAGGTGGTAGATAATAGATATTAAATAGATAAATATATGATTAGTTAGATATATAAATAGATAGATATTTAAACTATTGATATATAGGATCACATCCTTGTGGTTCATCTATTGAATGACAGTGACTAGTGATATTTCCTCATGAATTTCCTGTATACGCCAGGAGGTGGCAGCATTGTCAAACGGCAGAAGCTTGGTGATGCCACACACACTTTTATTTGCTTTGGGACTTTTGAATTAAGGGCGGTCTCCCCTTTCCCATCTGGGTTCTCCTGTCTCCCCGCCCCCATTTCTTGCTTCCTCTCCCTTCCAGCTTCTCCCCATTGCGTTCACATGACATAGGCTGGGAGAAATGGGGGCGATGGCCGAGGAGGTTAACACTGGTTTCATTCTATGTCCTCAGAAGGGAGCCTTCCTTTTCAGTACTCCATCGATTGTCTTAAATGACTCCCTTAAAGATCTCGGGGAGGTAAGACCTGAATTATGGGGAACTAAGAGCTATTTTCAATGACTCAGAAAGGCTGTAACTCGGTAAAATGTCAACTGCTTCTGCCAAGATTATCACGGATTCTGTGATGAATCTGAGTTTTCACTGAGTGCAGGAAATACGCCTGGTGTTGGGGATACAAGAGTGAACGAGACACCCTCGAGTCTGTGTTTTGAGCTGTCATCTCAAAAAAGGTGGAAGAAGATGATATCACCTGTTGCATAAGAAAACATAGTGGCTTAAAACAGCAAGCATTTAATTTATATTCTCCTGTATCTCTGGGTCGGGAATTTGGGAGTGGCCTCAGCTGGATGATGCCGGCTTGGGGTCTCTCGTGTGGGTGCAGTCCGATGCTGGCAGAGGTCACAGTCATCTGAAGGCTTACCGGAAGCTGGAGAATGTTTCGAGGTTGGTGCTCTCACGTGGCTGTTGGTGGGAGGCCTCGGTTCCTTACCACGTGGGCCTCACCATCGTTGGCTTGAGTGTCCTCACGACATGGTGGGTAATTTTCCCCAGGATCATGACGAAGTGGGGGGAGGGAGAGAGAGAGAGAAGAAAGTTTCCACGCCTTTTACAACCTAGTCACAGCTGTGAATTCTGTCCTATTGTATTTGTTAGAAGTTGTCACTAAGCCCAGCTCAAGCTTTAGCTCTTGAAGTGGGGAGTAGCAAAGAATTGTAGGCTGATTTGAGAACCACCACATAGACGTATATCTATGTTGCTATACACTTTCCCGAGGCCGTGATTTCCTCAGCATGCAAAAGTGGGTCCTTCCGCCCACATACTCATTCGACAAATATTTATGGAGCACCCAGTGCTTGCTGGGAATCCCAGCACTGAAATATGCTCTTTGTTTCTTCATTGAGACTCTGGAAAGAGTAAAAAAGATGTTCAGCTTCCTAAATATTTGGACGTCGATTTCCTAGAATAACCGAGAGATAGATCGTCTCACCAAAGTAAGGGTGCGCTCCAAGCAATTACCAATTAAGAATACAATTGTACTTGATTCGAGTGTATTCTGGGTCACCTTTTATTTTGGAAATTCTTCTGCTTGCGTAGTGGTTGCCTAGCAACCAGAGCTTTGCTCCATTTGCACCAGGGCTGTTTGAGCAGAATTGATCAATAGCATTAAAATTCCCTGGGTTTCCCAATCAGCAGAACGACTGCTGGAGGCTGAGCCATGACTGCCACCTGGTGGTGCAGAGGGTGGGCGTGGAGGCGGGAAGACCCTGGAAGAAGGGGCGTGTGCATAGGGTCAGGGGAGGGATGCCCACACATGGCCTGTGTTTCTCCTTACGGACCGCTGAGAAGGACAGGGTTCACACCTAAGAAAGGGGAACATTTTCTCCAAATGTCCTTGACACTAGCTTCAGCAGCACTCGCGTTGAAACCGGAATGACACAGAAAACAGAACATGGCTCGTTTGCCAGGGAGTCCCTCACATCTGCGAACATTGTACAGTTTCACGATTAGAAGGTATAAATTTTTGGGATATTGGCACATAGATAACTCAAATCCAGCTGCTTCCCAAATTTTTGCCAGTCCAAAACAGGAAGATCTGATTAGAATCCTTTCTTAAATGTTCCGAAGGAAGTAAAATCCATAAACACCTATAGAGCACACGCTATACGCAAGGCTCTGGATTAAGTGCTGTTGCAATGCAAAAAAAAAAAAGAAAAAAAAAGATAATGTTTGGCCCCTCTTCTTTATTCATTCAATCAACCAATATTTATTAAGGGTTGCCAGGTACTCTGCTAGGCACTGGCATATAGACATGAATACAGTCGACGTATACCCCATCCCCATAGTGTTATATTCTAGTGGGGCTCATGACATAGTGGAGAAGAGAGAAAAACTGTGGGTAGCTCTCCCGGGGAAAGAAAGAAATAGGACTCTGATAGGTGGGTGAGCATTTTGACAGCTATGCAGGAATCCCAGAGCCACCCAAGTCCTCATTTTCGGATGCTTGCTGTGATCGTCATTCGTGACGTGTGGATTCTCAGGTAATGAATTGGTTTACAAAACTCACAAGACCAAGGGGTCCAAAGGGCTACGGGAAATAAGATAAGTGATAAGACGACTCTCTTGTCACTCACAGTGATTGTCATGAGAGCTTCGCCAAGTCCCTCCCTCTCATTCTAGGAAAGCTCTATAATTTCTCACTGTGCTTGCAAATGAGCCAACTCTCTTTCTCCATTCAGCTCTGGTCATCCTTCCTCTATGTCCTTCAAACCTTTATACATACAACCCAGGCTTTTGAAGGATTATTCTCTGGGAAAACTAACCAGTCTGAAAAAAAACATCATTTCAACAGTTGAGGATCACAGAGAAAAAAGTTTGTCCCTGCCTGATCACCCAGAAGTGAAACCCCCACTCTACAAACCCTGCCAAACTTCTTTCCACTTTGTAATGCCTCACTTGTCAATAAAACCAATAAAGACTTGAGGACAACCTTAAATGTACACACACAAAGGCCCCACATTGAAATTAGGAAAACCAGAAAAATCAAAGACAACTTGGAGAGAAAAGAAATACTCAACATGATAATATTTCATTTCCATGAAAGAACAATGCTCTATATAAAGCTTTTATAGCTCTTAATAATTAAAAATATAATAGTAAAAATCAAATTTTTTTGTAGATTTGTTACAACCGATGAATGCACATTGACAGATCGTTATCACCCAAAGTCTATAGTTTACATCAGGGTTCACTCTTGGTGTTGTACATTCTATAAGTTTGGATGAACGTATAAGACCCGTATCCATCGTTATCATATTATACAGAATAGTTTTGTTGCCCTAAAAGTCCCCTGTGCTCTGCCTACTCTCCCCTTTCTCTTCCTAACCCTGGCAACCACTGATATTTTTACTATCTCCCTAAGTTTGCCTTTTCCAGAAGGTCATATAGGTGGACTCGTATAGTAGTTACTCTTTTCAGACTGACTTCTTACACGTAGTCATATGTGTTTAAGTTTCTTCCATATCTCTTTATGGAAGCTCATTTCATTTTAGTGCTGGATAATATTCCATTGTCCGAATGGACCATGGTTTATTTATTCACTTGCCTACTGAAGGATGTCTTGGTTGCCTCGAAGTTTGGACAATCGTGAATAAAACTGCCTGTGAACATAGAGGTGATGTTTTCTGTGTGGACATAAGTTTTCAAGTCCTTTGGGTAAATCCCAAGGAATGTGATGGAGGGATTACATGGTGAGAATATGCTTACTTTTGTAAGAAACCACCAAAGTGTCTTCCAAAGTGGCTGGACCACTTTGAATTCCCATCTGCATCCTTGCCAGGCTTTGGCGTTGTCAGCCTTCTGGATTGGGCACTGTAATGGGTGTGCAGTGGTATCTTGTTGTTTGTATTTGAATTTTTCTGATGCCATATAATGTGGAGCATCTTTTCAAATGCTTATTGGTCATTTGTATATCATTTTTGGTGAGGTTTCTGTCCAGGTCTTTTGCCCATTTGTTAATTGGCTTGTTTTCTTATTGTGGGGTTTTAAGAGTTAACATTTCTTATGAAGCATGTCTACTGACAGCAAATTTCCTCATTTTCTGTTTATTTGAGAAAGTCTTTATTCTTCATTTTTAAAGGATACTTTCAGAGGGTATTGAATTCTAGGTTGCTTTTTTTCTCCTCATTCTCGACAGTATATACGAAATTCCAATCTCGTTTTTCTGGTTTCTGAGGACTTGATTATAATGCTTGTATTTGCTTTTCTATAGGTGAGGCGTTTTTATGGTCTGACTTCTTTCAATATTTTTTCTGTATCTTTGATTCATACTGAATATGATTCATAAGTTTAAGGTTGGTTCGTTTGTTTTTAAATCTCGCCTGGAGTTCTCGGATATTCCTGGATCTGCGGTTTGGTGTCTGTCATTAATTTGGAGGAAATTCTCAGTCACTAATGCTTCAAATATTTCTTCTGCTCCTTTCTTTTCTTTTGTAATTCTCATCACATGGATGTTACAAGTTTGTAGTTGTCCCACAGTTCTTGGATATCATGTTCCATTTCTTTCTGTGATTTTTCTCATTGCTTTACAGTTTTGAAGTTTCAGATATCTTCAAGTACACGGGGTTTAAAAAAAAAAAAAATGTGTCCAGTCTACCAATGAGCCAATCAAAGGCATTCTTTATTTCTTTTATAGTGGTTTCGATTTCTAGCATTTCTTTCTTATTCTTAGAATTTCCATCTCTTTGCTTATAACACCCACCTGCTTTTGCTTTTTGTTTGTTTTCTATTAGATCTCTCAGCATATTAATCACAGTTGTTAAAATTCCCTTTCTAATAATTCCAACATCCATGTTCTAGCTGAGTCTGATTCTTACCCTGCCGTCTCTTCAAACTGTTGTTTTTGCCTTTGAATATGCCCTATAAGTTTTTTGGTGAAAGTTGGACATGGTATGATGGGTGAAAGGAACTTGGTCTTTGGGGATACTGCGGTAAGGTATGAGGAGAGGGAAACACTCCATGGTTCCATGAATAGGTCTTGTTTGTTTCTACTGAGGCTGTGCCCTGGGCAGTGAACAGTAGCAAGAACTTCTCAGTACTCTCTCCTCCCTTGGGTGTGACAGGATGGCCAGAGGGAGCTAGAGTTGGATACTTCCTTTTCCCTGCATGGAAGGCTGGAAGAGACTAGAGTTGGGTATTTTCCTTTTATTGGTTTGGCTCTAATGAAGGGTAAGAAAATAAAAACCTCTTCATCAAAAAGAAATGCAACTAGACGTACTTAAATCTAAAAAAGAAATCAAATCATTGCACTATCGACCTGAAATTGAGGGATGTGAAGGCAAATATGGGATGAAACAAGAAAATAAGAGCAGGAACTAGAAATCAAGAGTAAAGAGGGCTTAAACAGGGGGCTGCTGATTCGTTTTCTCATGAGCTGTCTAGGTATATTTGTCTTTTAAAATCATGTGCAGATGTGAGCATGTCACCTGGTTTGTCTCCTCAGAGTGAAGGAGTGGGAGAGGGATGCAAAGTGAGAGAGATGAAGCTGACTCTGCCGCAGGGCATGGTGATGGCCTATAAGATGAAGCAGCTGGTTTTCAAGGAGAAAGGCTGGGGTAAGCAGAGGCTGAAGGGGGCAGGTGCGGAGGGGTCTGCTTCTCCTGGGAAGTGATGAGAAGCGAAAGACCATCGACAGGCAGCCTTGTCTTCTCCACCTGGTCAGAGAGAGGAGAAGCAACATTTCTCAGCTGTGTGGAGCACACACACAGCCACCCACCCACAGCCACCTCTAAGCATGGCCCTACCGAAATGTTGCTTTGGGGAGATGCAGAGACAGTCTCCTACATGGAGAGGGACAGTGCCCCACGAGGAGGTATCTGTAGCACGGGCCAAAAACGGCTCTAATCCCAACGCTCTCTATTCAGGGTCCCACCACCTCCCTTGGCAGCTCAACTGGGGGAGCTGCAGAGCCCGCCCAGGTTACCCATAACCCCTCGTAAAGCCCATAATATATCCACACAGTCACAAACAAAAGTGCAGGTGCCATGGCCCGACAACACGATGCAGAATTTTATCTGCGTCTCTCGCTCCGTCACTAGCCTCGAAGTGCAGTTTCCCATACACCGTTGTGGTTCTGACTCCACGTGGGAGAACCATTTGCATCAAAGAGCAAGTGCACACCAGGACGGAACAATGAGCACTGCAGACACGACCAGCTCAGAGCCCTGGCTTCTCCCTTCCCCAGTGCTGTGTCCCAGGTAGAGGTCAGCCTGATATGGCTGAGGTCCATCTCCTCAGAGATCGGGGGTGCCCTCACACACATATCAAACTCTCTCTCGCTCTCTCTCGCTCTCTCTCTGTCTCTCTTTCACACACACACACACACACACACACAACTTACTAGAGAATCCTTGCTACAATATCCGGTCAAGAGTTATTTTCTTACTCTTCTGTGAATCATCTCTTTCAGTGGTAATAGATAGAATGAAGCTGAACTCTCCAGCTGTGTGGGATCAATAGCTCAACTCCATCTTGAAAAATGTTTTTTAAGTGTTGGCAAGTGTCCATGAACTAAATGAGGTTAGATTCTGACAGAAGGCTGACCGCACCACAGTGTCTGCAAGTCATGTCCTGCCCACGAGGTGGCGAGTGAGGGCTCACCTGTTTGTACAGTTCTGGCCTCAGGGTGACTTACAATGACCCAGTGCAGTAAACATTCCATTCCATGAACTCATTTAATCCTCATAACACACTGGAGAAGAAAATAAAGTGCAGAGCTGTTCAAGAATTTGCCTGAGCCCTTGCTGTGTAACTTTGAAGAAAATCAGAAGCCCTCTGTCACCCATCTGACCTATGAAATGGAAATGAGTCCATCTCTCCAGAGCTGATGGAGTTAAATGTCTGGCAAAGTGACTAACACAAATTTGTCTTCACCCTCTCCAGTTCCCCTGGGTCCTCCCCGCAACCTGACAGCAAGATCAGGTCTCTGCTGTCTCACGAACTCCTCACCCACGTGTCCCCTCCACTTGTCCCCTCTTCCTACCCACTTTCCCTTCACAGCCAAATTTCTTAGAGAATCTCTTAGACTCTGTGCTCACTCTCTCTCTGGCGCCCATGCCTTAGCCTACTGCGGTCTGTGTCCCCATGTGAATATACTCCGTGTTGTCACCAGCGACCATGCACTAGATGACTCCCTCCTTGGAGCTCTCTTCTCCCCGGATCCTATGACACCAGGATCTGCGGGGGCTCCTTTTGTGGCAGTTTCCACTCTGTCTTCTTTATGGGCTCCTGTCCCCTGTCAGACACTTCATCGTTGGTGTTAGGCAAGTCTCAGACCTTCCCACGTTCCTTACATTAAATGTGAAGCCACCTGGGAAGATGGCAGGACTGGGAGTGGACACGTGAGGGGGGAGACACCAGGGGAGTAGACGAAGGGCGACAGGTAGATGATCGTACAGGAAGAGGGAGGAAGCGGATTTCCTTTCCCCGCTGAAGGCAGGTCTCTGACTTGGTGCATAAGGAGCACGCCAGGTGCTTGTTTGCAGGTTCTAGGCATTTTTTGCACAACATGGATGGAACTCACGGGTGTTATGCTAAGTGAAACAGATCAGACAGAGAAAGACAAATCCTGTATGATCTCACTTATATGTGGGTGATATAAATGCCAATCTCATAGAAACAGTAGGATGGTGGTCGCCAGGAGCTGGGAAGTGGGGGGAGAAGGGGAGATGTTCGTCCAAGGGTACAAACTTGTAGTTACACTTTCTGGGAAACCTAATATCACCCAGGTGACTATAATTAACAAAACCACATTATATACTTGAAGTTGTTATGCAAATCTTAACTGTTATCGCCACACTCACAAAAGGCAATTATGTGAGGGGATTTATGTGTTAACTAACGTAATTGTGGTAATCATTTCTCAATATATGTGCTTCAGATCATCATGTTGTACACCTTAAACTTACATATATTATATGTCAATAATATGTCCAAAGAAAGCTGAGGAAAAATAAAACAAGAAAATGTAGGTTCCAGGCTCCTCTTCAGAGAGCCTGATTCAGATGATACACAGAAAAGTCGTTTCAACAAACAACCCAGGTGATTCTGAGGCAAGGGGTGCCCAGGCCACCCTGAGAAAAGCTGCCACAGCTGGCCTGGGGGCCGCAGGTGCGGGGCGTGAGAGCCTCCAGCAGGGTAACCCGGCTCCCTGGCCTGGCTTCCTCCCACCCAGACATTCTTCACATCGCAGACGATGATAAACAGAAAACCTTTCCAGACGCTGAGTTCCAGAGCTGAGCCGGTTCTCAGTCTAGACCCCAGGGCACACTCAGCCTGTGCTGGCTGGAAAATTACTGCTTCGCTATCGTGCATGGGAACATAGAAGCCTCTCATATGGTTATTTTTCCAGGATATTGCACTGGAAATTGAGCCACGGACCTATCGGTGGAAAGAAAACACTGCAGGCAGAGTCATATATACCTCTTCTCTGGATTTTCTCTAACAAACTCAGCTTGACATAGGCGGTCTGAAGATCGAGCAGAAGGAGCCTTTCTCTTTAAGGCAGAACAACAATCTGGTAAGTTCTGACTGGGGATCAGGGGATGAATAAGAAGAGGAGCTACTGTTACTAGAGACAGAAATGTTCAAACGGGTTTGTGAAGAGAGGAGAGGCTTTTTTTTAAAATTTGTTTTTTAATTTATCGTTCCACCCGCCACACACACAAATGGTAGTGCTTTTTCCTAAAGTTCTCCTTCATAAAGGAGAACTCCTGATAACCACAACATGCAGGCATGGAAGGTAAGGGATGAATCTTTGATGCACCTTTTTTCCCTCCCATTCCTTGCCCTCCCCCCTCCCAGCAAGCATCTTGTTCTCTTCATCTTTGGGTCTGGTTCTGCTTCATTTTGTTAATTCATTTTTTTTTTTTTTAGATTTCACATATCAGTGAAATTATATGGTATTTTTCCTCCTCTGTCTGACTTATTTCACGTAGCGTGATATCTTCTAGATGTATCCATGTTGTCGCAAATGGCAAGATTTTATTCTTTTTTATGGTGAATAATATTCTATTGTACATGTGTACCACTTCTTCCTCATCCATTCATCTATTGATGAACACCCAGGTTGTTTCCATATCTTGGCTACTGTAAATAAAGCTGCAGTGAACATAGGGGTGCATTTGATACATCTTTATTCAGGCCCAGTCTTAGAGAATCTTAATTTGTTCCCACTATTTTTTATTGCCCACTGATCTCTGCCATGGCCCACACTAGAGAGAACTGAGTCATATCCAAACTTTTATAGGAACAGTTGAAAATCAGCCACTCAATGAATATTCAAAACCTGAAATCCAAGTCCTCTTCCTGTTTAGCCAGAAGGGAGAAATTTAATCAAATTGCTGTCATTCAACTCATGGACATAGACAATAGACTAGTGGTTACCAGAGAGTAGAGGGAAGGGCAGAGGGGGGAGGTAGATGGGATAAAAGGAGTTAAATATGTGGTGACAGAAAGAAATCTAACTATGGGCGGTGACCACACAATGTAATATATATGTATGCCTTACTGCTAAATTGTACATCTAAAATTTACTAGATTTTGTTAACCAGTGTCACCATAATAAAATAATAATAATAATAATAATAATAATTATTATTATTATGATCAGTACCAGTTAAATGTGTATAAATTAAACATCAAATATATTTTTTAAAAAATAAAAAATAAAATGCTATATGAGTTGACAAACGGTATCACTGAGTTTTAAACATATCTAAAATCAAACGTGAATTAAAGCATAGGGAATGTAGTCAATATTATAACAGCTATGTATGGTACTAAATTTATAGGGGTGATCACATCATAAATTATATAACTATCTAATCACTATGTTGTATACCTGAAACTAATATAATGTATGTCAACTAATTAAAAATTAAAAAAAAAATAAAACCAAACATGAATGTAGTTCCAAAACACTTTATAATGAAATAATTAAGATTAAATTGTGGAAAAAATTGCTCTCATTCATTCTGGTCCATAAAATGCTGTTAACAACTTCTTCTACCTTGGTATTAAATAGTCAAGTTCATGACTTCAGCTAGCCCAGATTTTAGTTTCCTTATACACACAGATAGCTCAAATTTTTATCTCCAGGCAGTTGTCTGAGTGCTAATGTAGATAACTTTTAATATCTTGGATCTCAAACTCAGCGTGTTCAAATTTGAATTCACTTTTTCTTCTTCAAACAGGTCTTCTTTCTGTGTTCCCTTTCTGAAGGAAATGGTGTGACCGTCCATCCAGTCACCCAAGCCAGGAACCTAGAAAATATTTTCTACTTCTCCTTCTTCCTCTTTCTCCCAGAAAAGCCTTCACTGACCCTTGCTGACTTTAAGCAACTCCTCACTCATCGTCCTAGTGTATTATCCTTCACCTGAAACCATAAATGGCCTCGTAACTGACCTACACTCAACCCACCGTTGCTCCTTTTAAGACTGAGGGGTCTTTCTGGATCACAAATCTATTTAGTTCATTTTCTCCCTTAGTTACATTCTCTGTTGTTGATCGCTCATATTCGGGAACACAATTGATGTTTGACATCAATCTTCTGTCTAGCAACCTTGCTGAATTCTAACCGTTGTGATAATTTGTTGATTCCCTTGTCTCGTAGATAAATATGTCATCTGTAAATAATAACAGTTCTGATGTTCTTTCCTTCCACATTTTGTACTTCTCCTTTCTTTTCCTTCTATCACTGGGATGCGCAAATCCTACAGAAACTTGCTGAAGGGCGGTGTTCAGAGTGAACATCACCATATTATTTCTGTTTTTAAGGACATCGCTAGTGTTGCACCACTTATTTGGTGTTTGCTGTAGAATTTGGATGCGTGCCATTATCAACTTAAGGGAAAAAGTCCCTCAATTTCTAACTTGTTAAATTTAAAAAATAAAAAATCAGTGCTGAACTTTATCAAAAGGTCTTCTTACACTTTATGCAACATTCGTATAGTTTTTCCTTTAATATGTAAATGTGAGTTATAGTAATTGATATATTAGAGGTAAATGATCCTTGCTTTTACTCGAATAATCGCAATCTGATTTTTGATTTTTAAAAGACCTTTCTGGATTGAGTTTGACAAAATTTTGTTTAGGATGTTTTTCCCATAAGACTCTGAAAGTTTTCTCATCCCAGACATTAGCAGAACATGAGAAAACTGGGGTCTTCTTAGGTAGTTGTTACAGATTTGATGAAAATGAGACATATAAGGAGATACCTCTTTAATTTATTCATCACTTATGCTCTCTACTGCTTGGCTGCCAGGCTTCTTCCTGCCATTCATCAGGCCCCTTTGCTAAGCTAATGAAACAAGAAAACTCCCCAAAACCTGGAATATTAATTTCAACCCCTATGCCAACCTAACCTTTTAAAAAAATGTAGGCTTTATTATTTTGAACAGTTTTAAATTCACAGCGAAATTTGAGGATTAGTTGTTCTAGATGAGAAGAATGCCATTGGTATTTAATTAATTAATTAATTAGTTATTGCCTACAGCACCTGATATTCCTAGGTGGTCCCCATCCAAGTACTAACCAGGCCCGACTCTGCTTAGCTTCTGAGATCAGACGAGATCAGGCACGTTCGGGGTGGCATGGCTGTAGAAATGCCATTGGTATAATAGGGATTGTATTTAACCCATATATTGCTTTAGGTAGTAAGGACATTTTAACAATATTAGTCCTTCCAATCTAGGAGCATAACATGACCTTTTGTTTATTTCTAGTCTCTTCAATTTCTTTCTTCAGTGTCTCATAGTTTTTCGTTTTTTTTTTCTATTTCTCTCTTTGTTGAGCTTATGGTTTTGTTTGTGTATTGCTTTCCTGATTCTCCTGATTTGTTCATCTTTTCTTTCAGCTTGTTTAGCTGCTTAAAACAATTATGTCGATTTTTGTGAGTCAATTCATAGATTCCCATTTCTATATTGTCAGTTGCTGGGAAAGTGTTGTATTCCCTTGTCAATTTCCGGTTTTCTTGACTTTTCTTGCTCCTTGGGGTCTTGGATTGCTGGCTTCCCTTTTGAAGAAGCAGTCACCTCCTGTGTCTTTACTGACTGTCTTTGGGAGAGAAAGACCTTTAGCAGTCAGCCCGGCTAGGTATTCTGGGGGTCTCGCCAACCCTTCCTATGAACACGTCTTGTCCACTCCTCTTGTTCTCTCGAAGGGGAAGTATTAAGCTTGTATATCTTGATCCATTAAAACCAAGCTGGGGGCTGAGAGCCTAAGGCAGTTTTCTGTACTGTTCAAGGCTGTACACATTCTTTCCGTCCAGAAGAATTGAGCTGGTTGTCTCTAATTGTCCATGATGTGCAGAGGTTTGCACATGCCGTCTGTGGGTGTGCACGTGGGACACTGTCAACAGGGGAGGAGGGGCGTGTCGGATGCTGAGGGCTGGTATGGGGTTCTCCGGGTGAGGCGTCCTATGAGGTTTACAGCAGGGTCTGTTGGTGAAGTTTGTGAAGCTATCAGTAGAGCCTGCGGCATTTTGCTGAGGTCTGCTCCAGGGTTGCTGTGAATGTCTCCCCTGATCTACCTGATCTATCTCAGCGTTTTGGGTGGGACAAAATAGAACTGGGCCTCTTGAGAAGTGTCTTGCGTGGTGAGAATGCTGGGTGCTCAGGATGCTGTCACTTTCCTCCATGGGAGAAATCGTGGGCCACGGGGTGAGTCGTGGCACTGCACTGCGCTTCCTCGGAGGAGGGGTGATGTGGGTTAAGTGAAACTGTTCTTCTTCCACTCTTCAATTCATCTATTCTGGATGTCTTGCTCCGGGTGGGTTCTGGGACCTGTGCGCTTGACTCTGGGCTCCAACAAAGGTTCTCCCGTCTGTGGGTGGTTGTCAAAACTGGTGTTTCTGTAGAGGAATGAGGGCTGAACGCCCCTGTTCTGCCATCTTGCTGAAGTCATTCTTCGAAATCGAAAATGTTCAAAAGCAGCATGAGAGCGTCATCCAGGTTGATGACCACCTATAGAAGGAAGGCTCCTGACACATAGGAGAAATGATGCTCTTTGTAATTTTCTAGTGAATCGCGGTGCACTTAGCACAACAATGCAGGCTTCTGGGGCATTTCCTGGAACTATCTCATGCCCATTTTTGTGAAGTCCCCACTTTTGTTCTATTTCAGTCACAGCAAGAGCATAGAAAATCTTAAAAGGCACAGGCTTTGTAACACTGCACATAGGTAATTCACACACGTGTGAAAAAACAGTCCTCTAAGAAGTGATTAAAAGTTGTCCAATTTGGCCAGCTTTATCTTAAGTGTAGTGGCATAGAAGAGTGCATATGCTTATTTTTGGAAGGGAATTCATTACCTCTTGGTCATTTCCAACAAATTAAACAAGTGCTCATAGGTCCCCCTGACATGTCAGGGACTTTCAGTTTAGGTTTCTTGTCACTAAAGTGCATCCTAGTGACACCTGACGAAAGAAATTGGATGGTTAGACAACTTTGTTAGAAAAAGAAATATTTATTAGCTGGTGGAACATGTGGGGCTTAACAGCACCAAAGCACGAGCTCCTCTTGGTTAGATTTCTTACAGCTTACATACATTGCAGTGTGCATACAAGGGGCGTATGATTCCTTCGTCTGAAGTTCAACGTGCACCTCCTGACTCAGGATAGGAGGGGAGTTTCAGGTGGGGACTGCAAGGGGGAAGGAATTCCCAGACCAGCAGTCCTATCTATTTACAGACTGTTTATCTCATAGGTGTTGGAAGAGTTTCTAGAAGGCCATTTAAAAATCTATAGGTCTACAGCCATGCCACCCTCAACATGCTCAATCTCATCTGATTTCGGAAGCTAAGAAGGGTTGGGTCTGGTTAGTGCTTGGATGGAAGACCACCTAGGAAGACGAGGTGTGGTGGGAGTAAAAAAAAAAAAA
>NW_024355853.1:0-462 GCF_902729225.1 Pteropus medius | reverse complement strand
AAGCCTAAACCTAACACTAACCCTAACACTAACCCTAACACTAACACTAACCCTAACCTTAACTTCTTTTATAACCCTAACTCTAAATTAACCAAATCCTACCTTAAATCCTAACCCTAACCGTAACCCTAAAACGAACCCTGATCCTAACCTAAAAATAAAGCTAATCCTAACACTTATTACAACCCTAATGCCAAATTTTACACTAAGAATAACCCTAAAACTAACCACATACTCTAAACCTAACCCTAAAACTAATGCTTATCCCAAACTTCAAAGCAACCTTAACCCTAAAACTAAACCTAATACTAACCTTAACCTTAACAGTAAAATTTACCCTACACCTAAATCTAACCCTAACCATAACCCTAAGCCTAACACCAACCCTAACCCTAAACCCTAACCCTAACCCTAACCCTAACGCTAACCCTAAATTTTACACTAACAATAACACTAAACCTA
>NW_024355852.1:0-598 GCF_902729225.1 Pteropus medius | reverse complement strand
TCTGCTAATGAGCAGGAGGAGTCTGACGTGAACAGGCTCCCTCCAGGTGGCTGGTCGGTCCCCTGGTGGGTGGCATCGTAGCAAGGGCTCAGCTTTGGCTTCTGCTGTGGATAGGTCAGATTTGTCAGCAACAGCCCCAGACAGACCTTGGTGAGGGGCAGCCCCACTGTCGGGCCCAGGCATGGTAGGTCAGAGGGTCGTTTCATGGGCCCTGGGTTCTGGGAGCTGACAGCCAGGGCAAGTCTCGTCTGCTCGGAGGTCGAGTGTCACCTTGATGGTGGATGCAACCTGGTGGGCGGCAGATCCACAGGGAGGATCCCCACACCCAGTCTCATCACCTGCCTCTGTCCCCAACACCTCGTCCCCGAGAGTCTAATCCTGCCCCTTAGAGGCCTCCGAACGCCCAGCAGAAGCGTCTCCTCAGCTGCCATCTGCGGTCCCGTAGCCCAGGCCACATTTTCGTCCGCATCGGTTTTACGTGCCGCGTGCAGCCTGCCCTCCTGGGGCGTCGTCCCTCACTGCTCTCTTTCTGGGCCACTTTCAGATCATTTTCAATGTCCATTTTCAGATGACACCAACATATAGAGCTGACCCATCT
>NW_024355851.1:0-596 GCF_902729225.1 Pteropus medius | reverse complement strand
GAGTTTGGATTAGAGTTAGAGTTGGGTTAGGTTTAGGGTTAGGTTAGTGTTAGGGTTGTCGTTAGGGTTCAATTTAGTTTAGTTTAGCAGTAGGTATATGTTTGGGTTAGGTTTAGATTTGGGTTAGGGTTAGAGTTAGGTTTAGAGTTAGGTTAGGGTTAGCTTTATGTTTATGGTTAAGGTTAGTGTAAACGGTTAGGTTTATAGTTATTGTTAGTGTAAAATTTAGAGCTAGGCTTAGTGTTAAGGTTAGGGTTATGATTTGGGTTAGAATTTGATTTAATTTTAGGCTTAGGATCAGGGTTATTGTTAGTCTTAGGCTTAAGGTTTAGGGTTCGTGTTAGGATTAGGGTTAGATTTAGTGTTAATGTTAATGTAAGAAGTTAGGGTTAGGGTTTAGTGTTAGAGTTAGGGTTAGCATTAGGTTCACAGTTAATGTTAGGTTAGGGTTAATTTTAATGTTAGGGCTAAGTTTAGGGTTAGTGTTAGGGTAGGATTCAGGTAAGAATTTGATTTAGGATTAGTGTTAGGGTTAGTGTTAGGGTTAGTGCTAGGCTTAGGATTAGGGTTAGGGTTAGGTTTTGGGTAAGAGGTGA
>NW_024355850.1:0-509 GCF_902729225.1 Pteropus medius | reverse complement strand
TCCAAATTCCTCCATCGGGTGTCGCTTCCTGCAATAAAATGATTTGTGAATCAATTCGAAAACCTCAAACAGTGCTCTGGAAAATGACCCTGAGGTTTTGTAATGGAGGAATTCTGAGATGGAAGAATTGAGAATGAGCTGGAGAACTTCTATTAAAAGAAACTTTGTGTTCAGAGTGCATCATCCAATGAACAACTCCTAACCAATAAAGGGAAGATGAATTTACAATCCAGTGAGATAATTTAACACAGAGAACTGAAAAGGTGTTTTTAAAAACCAGTAAAATTTTAGGCTTTCACTCATTCTCGTATTCATATATTCTTTTTAGGCTTTCACTCATTCTCGTATTCATATATTCTTTCTCTTTCTCTCCCTGCCTCTCTATTTCCCTATCTACCTACCTATATAATTTTTTTGTTGAATACTGGACATCTTATGTAAAAATAAAAATAAACTGTGCCCCCTCCCCAGGCTGTTGCTGTGAATGCTTGTCCAATGTTCTGTGACTT
>NW_024355849.1:0-1684 GCF_902729225.1 Pteropus medius | reverse complement strand
TTAGGTTTAGGGTTAGAGATAGTTGTAGGGTTAGGTTTAGGTAAGAGGTTAGTGTTAGGATTAATGTTAGCGTTAGGTTTATGGTTAAGTTAGGGTTAGGGTTAAGTTTAGAGTTAGGGTAGTAGTTAGGGCCAGGTTAGGTTTAGCTTATGGTTAGGTTTATAGGTTAGGGTTCGGTTTAGTTTAGAGTTACTATTAGGGTTACTGTTAGTGTTAGAGTTAGGGTTAACATTAGATTTAGGACTACAGTTAACATAAGATGTTAGAGTTAGTGTAAGGGGTTAGGATTAGCGTTATTGATAGTGTTAAATCAGAGTTTAGTTTTATGGTTACGGTTAGAATTATAGTTAGGATTAGTTTTAGTTTTAGTTTTAGAGTTACAATCGGATTTGGGTTAGAGTTCAGAGTTAAGAAGAGTGTTAGAGTTATGGTTAGCGTTAAGGTTAAGTTAGAGTTGGGTTATCATTACAGTTCAGGTTAGGTTTAATTTAGGAGTAGATATATATTTAGGGTTAAGGTTATATATTTAGGGTTAGGGTTATGTTTAGGTCAGGGTAAGGGTTAGAATTAGGGTTAGTATTATGGTTAGTGTTAGCTTAAGGTTAGGGTTAGTGTAACGGTTAGATTTAGTGTGAGGGTTAGGATAAGAGGTTGGACATAGCACTTGTATTAGGGTTAATTTTAGGGATAGGTTTATGTTAGGGGTAGATTTAATGTTACGGTTAGTGTTAAGGTTAGGTTTAGGTGAGAGTTGCTGTTATGGCTAGGGTTAGTGTTAGGGTTAGAGTTAGGGTTAGGGTTACTGGTAGTGTAAAATTTAGGGTAAGGGGTAGAAATAGGTTTAGGATAAACTTTAGTTTAGTATTAGGTTCTGGATTAGGGTTAGTGTGAGCATTAGGGTTAGAATTACGGTTTGGATTATCATTAATTTTAGGTTTAGGATCAGGATTAGGGTTAATGTTAAAATTAGGTTAGGTTTAGAGTCAGTTTTAGAGCTAAATTTAAGGTTAGAGTTAGGTTTATGTTATGGGTTAAGATTAGCGTTATTGTTAGTTTAAAATTTAGAGTTAAGGTTATTTTTAAGGTTAGAGTTCGAATTAGGGTTAGAATTAACTTTAATTTTAAGGGTAAGAATAACATTAGGGTTAGGGTTCAGGTTAGGGTTAGGCTTTCGCTTTAGGGTTAGTGTTAGTTTTGGGGTTAGGGTTAGGTTATTTTAGGGTTCTTCTAGGGTTGGGTCAAGTTAGGCTAAGAGGTTAGAATGTGGATTAGTGATAAGTTTACAGTTAGGTTTAGGGGTAGAGTCAGGGTAGGGTTAGGTTTAGGGTTAATTTCGGGTTAGGGATAAGGTTAGATTTAGGTTAGTATTAGGGTTAGTGTTTGAGTTAGTGTTAGAGTTAGGCTTATCATTAGGTTTAGGTTTATGGTTAAGTTAAGGGGTTAAGGTTAGGGTTATTGTTAGTGTATAATTTAGGTTTATGTTTAGAATTAAATTTAGGATTAGCTTTAATACTAGGGTAAGCATCAGGGTTATCGTTAGTGTTAAGGTTAGTATTCGAATTAGGGTTACGATTAACTTTAGTTTTAGGGTTAGATTCATGGTTAGGTTTAATGTTAGTGTTAAAGTTAGGGTTGGGATTAGTTTTAGAGTTAACTTTAGGATTAGTGTTATGGTAAGGGATTC
>NW_024355848.1:0-1178 GCF_902729225.1 Pteropus medius | reverse complement strand
ATTAAGATTTTATCCGGAAGACAGTGGGATCAGTTAAGATACTTTAGGTAGAAAAGACTTTTTAAATAAATACAGGTCATTTGGAAAGATCACTTTGGTACAATGTGGAGAGTCATTTGTAGGAGTGTGGTGTAGAGATGTGGGTTTTGTTTAAACACAAGGAAACTAGTTGAGATCCTGAACCAAATTCATGTCAAGAGCACTGGAGAACAAAGGTCATATCTGGCAGCTATATAATAGGTTTGATCACTTGGACTTATGACTAAGTTGCTCTGGAGAAAGAAGCCTAATGTAGTTCTCAGGTTTGGGGATTGTTCAACTAGATGAAACCGGTGGCCTTTAAGGTGAGAAGGTCTGATGGAGAAGGGTTTTCATAATGACTTCCATCGTGGGCCTTTTCATTTAATTTCATTTCTACCGTGTCCATTAGGAATTACTGTCAGTTTCCGTTACTAGAAGTAACAGTGACTTGAACAAGAAAGAAGTTTCCTTTCTTATAAAAAGAGGCCAGAAGTTGACAGTCTGAGGCTGATTTGGTGTGTCTGTGGTCTCAAGGACCCACACTCCTTTAGTTTTTCTGCTGTCATCCTTAGTGCATTGCTTCCCATCTTAAGGCCGTCCTACGAATTAAGATGGGTGCTGGAGCTGCAGCCATCACATCCATATTCTAGGCAGCAGAAAGCAGGAAGGGCAAGAAAGGGTACACTTCCTAGCTGAGTTTAAGCAGCTTTTCTGGAAGTTCTACACAGTATTATCTCTTGATTCAGAACATAGTCATATATTCACGTGGCCACATCTAGTGAGAAATTGTGATGTAAGTGCATTGTAACCCCAAATAAAGTTAGAATTTTACTCAGGAAGAATGGTTAAGGGACAGGCAACCAGCAGTCTCAGTCCTAAACACCCTTTAAGATACTGGAAGGCAGTGGTCAGGAACTCCTGTTTTATTGAATAGTGTTTCTTCTTTGACAAGTCTTTTTGACTGTCCGATATATGTATGGTTTCTTGTGTGTTTTTAAAACAATGTTCTCTCCTATGTTATACTATGTGTACTTGAGATAGATATTAGTGGACCACAGTGCTGAGATGAGGATTTACAGCTCTCTCTGTGGGTAAAATCTTAGTCATCTTAGGACCTGATGAAAGAAAACTGTTCAGAACTTGAAAAAGAACAAAGT
>NW_024355847.1:0-4930 GCF_902729225.1 Pteropus medius | reverse complement strand
TCACCCGCTGGAAAGAGTTCAGTTGGGAGACACTGCAGACAGTTGTGGGTCTGAATTCGGCCTCCGTGCCTTAGGAGCTTTGCGATCAGCTCTTTGAGCCTTTCATTTCTTCATTTTGAATGCGTCCACGGGGACCATTACGACCATCCCAGGCAGAAGGTGAGGGAGAGGGAGGTGTCTGCTTCCGTCCTGAAGTCTGATTTCCACTGCGGAAAGCGGGAAGGAGCCGAGGCCTTAGGAAGGAGCCCCGGGGCCTCTGGGATGAAAGAGATCATGCTGAATTGTGGCTCTGGAATGCCCGGTGTCCACACTGCGGGGAGGTGGAGGTGCTAGGAGCGGCCTGCCTTCTGTGGTAGACCAGGGGTCCACGCAGGTTTCCTTCGAAAATCCACCATATACATATATATGCATATAGATATATGCATATATATGTATATGGTAGCTTTGGCGAAAAACTCTCTGGTGACGTCCATTTTGAGCCAGAATCGCAGACTTCCGAGAAAAGGCTCACTTGCGGCAAATGCACAGCCCTCGCGGGGCCTTGGGGCTCTGTGGGCGATGCTCGGTCATCAGCGGGTACTGGGGTAGCGAAGTTGGAGGAGCACTCACTGACACTTTGAGCTCCTAGAGGTACAAACTACGTGTCTTTCGTCTCTGCATCCTCTTGCAGGGTTCAGGGCCGCCCACAGGCAGCGTACCTGGGGATGCTTTGGCCCCTCCGTCCATGGCGGCCGTCACCCGCTGGAAAGAGTTCAGTTGGGAGACACTGCAGACAGCTGTGGGTCTGAATTCGGCCTCGTGCCTTAGGAGCTTTGCGATCAGCTCTTTGAGCCTTTCATTTCTTCATTTTGAATGCGTCCCCGGGGACCATTACGACCATCCCAGGCAGAAAGGTGAGGGAGAGGGAGGTGACTGCTTCCGTCCTGAAGTATGATTTCCACTGCGGAAAGCGGGAAGGAGCCGAGGCCTGAGGAAGGAGCCCCGGGGCCTCCGGGATAAAAAGAGATCATGCTGAATTGTGGCTCTGGAATGCCCGGTGTCCACACTGCGGGGAGGTGGCGGTGCTAGCAGCAGCCTGTCTTCTGTGGTAGACCAGGGGTCCACGCAGTTTTCCTTCGAAAATCCATCATATACATATATATGCATATAGATATATATGCATATATATGTATATGGTAGCTTAGGCGAAAAGCTCTCTGGTGACGTCCATTTTGAGCCAGAATCGCAGACTTCCGAGAAAAGGCTCACTTGCGGCAAATGCACAGCCCTCCCGGGGCCTTGGGGCTCTGTAGGCCATGCCCGGTCATCTGCGGGTACTGGGCTGGCGAAGTTGGAGGAGCACTCACTGACACTTTGAGCTCCTAGAGGTACAAACTACGTGTCATTCATCTCTGCATCCTCTTGCAGGGTTCAGGGCCGCCCACAGACAGCGTACCCAGGGATGCTTTGGCCCTCCGTCATGGCGGCCTTCACCCGCTGGAAAGAGTTCAGGTGGAAGACACTGCAGACAGCTGTGGGTCTGAATTCGGCCTCCGTGCCTTAGGAGCTTTGCGATCAGCTCTTTGAGCCTTTCATTTCTTCATTTGAATGCGTCCACGGGGACCATTACGACCATCCCAGGCAGAAAGGTGAGGGAGAGGGAGGTGTCTGCTTCCGTCCTGAAGTCTGATTTCCACTGCGGGAAGCGGGAAGGAGCCGAGGCCTTAGGAATGAGCCCCGGGGCCTCTGGGATGAAAAAGAGATCATGCTGAATTGTGGCTCTGGAACGCCCGGTGTCCACACTGCGGGGAGGTGGAGGTGCGAGGAGCGGCCTGTCTTCTGTGGTAGAGCAGGGGTCCAGGCAGGTTTCCTTGAAAATCCACCATATACATATATATGCATATAGATGAACATATATATGCATATATATGTATATGGTAGCTTTGGCAAAAAGCTCTCTGGTGACATCCATTTTGAGCCAGAATCGCAGACTTCCGAGAAAAGGCTCACTTGCGGCAAATGCACAGCCCTCCAGGGGCCTTGGGGCTCTGTGGGCCATGCCCGGTCATCTGCGGGTACTGGGGTGGCGAAGTTGGAGGAGCACTCACTGACACTTTGAGCTCCGAGAGGTACAAACTACGTGTCATTCGTCTCTGCATCCTCTTGCAGGGTTCAGGGCTGCCCACAGACAGCGTACCCGGGGATTCTTTGGCCCCTCCGTCCATGGCGGCCGTCACCCGCCGAAAGAGTTCAGTTGGGAGACACTGCAGACAGCTGTGGGTCTGAATTCGGCCTCCGTGCCTTAGGAGCTTTGCGATCAGCTCTTTGATCCTTTCATTTCTTCATTTTGAATGCGTCCATTGGGACCATTACGACCATCCCAGGTAGAAAGGTGAGGGAGATGGAGGTGTCTGCTTCCGTCCTGAAGTCTGATTTCCACTGTGGAAAGCGGGAAGGAGCCGAGGCCTGAAGAAGGAGCCCCGGGGCCTCTGGGATTAAAAGAGATCATGCTGAATTGTGGCTCTGGAACACCCGCTGTCCACACTGCGGGGAGGTGTAGGTGCTAGGAGCGGCCTGACTTCTGTGTTAGACCAGGGGTCCACGCAGGTTGCCTTCGAAAATCCACCATACACATATATATGCATATAGATGAATATATATATGCATATATATGTATATGGTTGTTTTGGCGAAAAGCTCTCTGGAGACGTCCATTTTGAGCCAGAATCGCAGACTTCCGAGAAAAGGCTCCCTTGCGGCAAATGCACAGCCCTTCCGGGGCCTTGGGGCTCTGTGGGCCATGCCCGGTCATCTGCGGGTACTGGGGTGGCGAAGTTGGAGGAGCACTCACTGACACTTTGAGCTCCTAGAGGTACAAACTACGTGTCATTCGTCTCTGCATCCTCTTGCAGGGTTCAGGGCTGCCCACAGACAGCGTACCCGGGGATGCTTTGGCCCCTCCGTCCATGGCGGCCGTCACCCGCTGGAAAGAGTTCAGTTGGGAGACACAGCAGACAGCTGTGGGTCTGAATTCGGCCTCCGTGCCTTAGGAGCTTTGCGATCAGCTCTTTGAGCCTTCCATTTCTTCATTTTGAATGCGTCCACGGGGACCATTACGACCATCCCAGGCAGAAAGGAGAGGGAGAGGGAGGTGTCTGCTTCCGTCCTGAAGTCTGATTTCCACTGTGGAAAGCGGGAAGGAGCCGAGGCCTTAGGAAGGAGCCCCGGGGCCTCTGGGATGAAAAGAGATCATGCTGAATTATGGCTCTGGAACGCCTGGTGTCCACACTGCGGGGAGGTGGAGGTGCGAGGAGCGGCCTGTCTCCTGTGGTAGAGCAGGGGTCCAGGCAGGTTTCCTTCGAAAATCCACCATATACATATATATGCATATAGATGAACATATATATGCATATATATGTATATGGTAGCTTTGGCAAAAAGCTCTCTGGTCACGTCCATTTTGAGCCAGAATCGCAGACTTCCGAGAAAAGGCTCACTTGCGGCAAATGCACAGCCCTCCCGGGGCCTTGGGGTTCTGTGGGCGATGCTCGGTCTTCTGCGGAGACTGGGGTACCGAAGTTGGAGGAGCACTCACTGACACTTTGAGCTCCTAGAGGTACAAACTCCGTCTCATTCGTCTCTGTATGCTCTTGTAGTGTTCACGGCCACCCACAGACAGCGTACCCAGGGATGCTTTGGCCCCTGCGTCCATGGCGGCCGTCTCCCGCTGGAAAAGTTCAGTTGGGAGACACTGCAGACACATGTGGGTCTGAATTCGGCCTCCGTGCCTTAGGAGCTTTGCGATCAGCTCTTTGAGCCTTTCATTTCTTCATTTTGAATGCGTCCACGGGGACCATTACGACCATCCCAGGCAGAATGGTGAGGGAGAGGGAGGTGTCTGCTTCCGTCCTGAAGTCTGATTTCCAATGCGGAAAGCAGGAAGGAGCAGAGGCCTTAGGAAGGAGCCCCGGGGCCTCTGGGATGAAAAGAGATCATGCTGAATTGTGGCTCTGGAACGCCCGGTGTCCACACTGCGGGAGGTGGAGGTGCTAGGAGCGGCCTGTCTTCTGTGGTAGACCAGGGGTCCACGCAGGTTTCCTTCAAAAATCCACCATATACATATATATGCATATAGATGAACATATATATGCATATATATGTATATGGTAGCTTTGGCAAAAAGCTCTCTGGTGACGTCCATTTTGAGCCAGATTCGCAGACTTCCGAGAAAAGGCTCACTTGAGGCATGTGCACAGCCCTCCCGGGGCCTTGGGGCTCTGTGGGCGATGCTCGGTCTTCTGCGGAGACTGGGGTACCGAAGTTGGAGGAGCACTCACTGACAGTTTGAGCTCCTAGAGGTACAAACTACGTCTCATTCGTCTCTGTATCCTCTTGCAGGGTTCACGGCCACCCACAGACAGCGTAGCCAGGGATGCTTTTGCCCCTCCGTCCATGGGGGCCGTCACCCGCTGGAAAGAGGTCAGCTGGGAGACACTGCAGACAGCTGTGGGTCTGAATTCGGCCTCCGTGCCTTAGGAGCTTTGCGATCAGCTCTTTGAGCCTTTAATTTCTTCATTTTGAATGCGTCCACGGGGACCATTACGACCATCCCAGGCAGAAAGGTGAGGGAGAGGGAGGTGTCTGCTTCCGTCCTGAAGTCTGATTTTCACTGCGGAAAGCGGGAAGGAGCCGAGGCCTTAGGAAGGAGCCCCGGGGCCTCTGGGATGAAAAGAGATCATGCTGAATTGTGGCTCTGGAACGCCCGGTGTCCACACTGCGAGGAGGTGGAGGTGCGAGGAGCGGCCTGTCTTCTGTGGTAGAGCAGGGGTCCAGGCAGGTTTCCTTCGAAAATCCACCATATACATATATATGCATATAGATGACATATATATGCATATATATGTATATGGTAGCTTTGGCAAAAAGCTCTCTGGTGACGCCCATTTTGAGC
>NW_024355846.1:0-311 GCF_902729225.1 Pteropus medius | reverse complement strand
GTGACGGCCGCCATGGACGCAGGGGCCAAAGCATCCCTGGGTACGCTGTCTGTGGGTGGCCCTGAACCCTGCAAGAGCATAGAGAGACGAATGGGACGTAGTTTGTACCTCTAGGAGCTCAAAGTATCAGTGAGTGATCCTACAACTTCGGTACCCCAGTACCCGCAGATGACCGAGCATCGCCCACAGAGCCCCAAGGCCCCGGGAGAGCTGTGCATTTGCCGTAAGTGAGCCTTTTCTCGGAAGTCTGCGATTCTGGCTCAAAATGGACGTCACCAGAGAGCTTTTTGCCAAAGCTACCATATACATAT
>NW_024355845.1:0-755 GCF_902729225.1 Pteropus medius | reverse complement strand
TTTTTCCATTCTACTGTTGATAGACATTTGGGGAATTTCTGGGGTTTTGCTATTATAAAAAGTTCTATTATGAACATATAAGTATTTCTGCTAGGTATATACTCCAAGGTGAAATTTCTAGGCCAGAGGAGATATATATATATATATATATATTTAACTTAATATATAGTTAAATGCTTTCCAAAAAAGTTTTACTAATTTGTTCATCAGCATTCAGTGTATGAGAGTCCTGGTTTCTCCACATCCTTGCTAACACTTGCGATTATATTTATTATTATTATTATTATTACTTTACCCATCCCTGAATTTTCATGGGTTATCTGTTCCATGCATCTTTCTTTTTAATCGTGAAAGAAAACTGTAAAAAGAGTCCAGTACAAAAAATGTACTAAAGAAATAGGTCAATATAAGTTATAAAAATATTTATTACACATATTTTCACATAAAAATGCTAATGAAAATTCTGAAAAAAACAAAGTAAATTTTATTCACAGTTGGTGTCTGTACCGTAATCTGAAGCAATCAACCTTCTCTTTTTAATTGGCACAAAGTCACTATCTTCATTGCTTGAAATATTTGGAGGTACTACTTCAGTTTCATTTTTTATGTTTATGTTTTTGGATGATCTTTTTCCAACACCATCTTTTGCTAAGTTTTCAAAAATTCTTCAACATTTACTGCAACATTTTAAAAAATCTTTTAGAAATTTTGAAGGTTTCCTAAATGTTTAGATCAATATCTAGAATTGCAGTTTC
>NW_024355844.1:0-451 GCF_902729225.1 Pteropus medius | reverse complement strand
TCTTTCTCTTTCAGTTGTTTTGTTGTTAGTATATAGAAATGCTGCTGATTTCTGTATGTTGATTTTGTGTCTAGCATCTTTATTGATTTTTATTAGATTTAAGAGTTTTTTTCCAGTCTTTAGGATTTTCTCCATAAAACATGATATCATCTGCAACAGAGACAATTTTACTTCTTTTCCAATTTGCATGCCTTTTATTTCTTTTTCTTGCCTAACTGTTTTGTCTAGGACTTCCAGTATTAAGCTGAAGAGAAATAGTGAAATTTGGCTTGTTTCTAATCTTAGAAGAAAAGCTTTCAACCTTTGATCATTGAATATAATGTTAGGTATGGGCTTGTCATACATGCCTTTATTATGTTGAGGTATGTATGCCCATTTTTTTTTATCATGAAAGGATATTGCATATTGCCAAATGCTTTTTCTGCATCTACTAAAAATATCATATTTTTAT
>NW_024355843.1:0-451 GCF_902729225.1 Pteropus medius | reverse complement strand
CCAAAGTGCCAAGGCAGTGGGACCACACTTCCCCAAGAAGCCTGACTTGAGTAGGTCTCGAAGGCTGGCTGGGACCTGGAGGCCAAGAAGGAGGACAATCCAGGTGGGCGTGGGGTGGGGTGGGAGGAGTAGGAAATGCGAACAACAAAAGTGCTATCATTCCAATCCCGCTTGCCTGAAACTGGCCTAACTTCTCAGAGGCCCAGGTTTGAGTTTGCAGTGTTGCTTCATGTTTGCAAAGGTAGAGAGCGAATGTGAAAAGAGACAGATGTGTGCCAAGTTGAATGTGTCCCATTCAATGTCGCTGGCCTTCCCCAAGTGGGGCGTAGACTGTGAGCAGGAGTTAGGATGAGGAAGAACTTCAGAAAAACAGCAAGCATCCAATCCAGGCGGCCTGCAAAGCTCTTTACTGCCCTCGCCCCTGCCTCCCGCCCCCCGCGCCCCCACCAAA
>NW_024355841.1:0-10342 GCF_902729225.1 Pteropus medius | reverse complement strand
TTCGAAAATCCACCATATACATATATATGCATATAGATATATGCATATATATGTATATGGTAGCTTTGGCGAAAAGCTCTCTGGTGACGTCCATTTTGAGCCAGAATCACAGACTTCCGAGAAAAGGCTCACTTGCGGCAAATTCACAGCCCTCCCGTGGCCTTGGGGCTCTGTGGGCCATGCCCGGTCATCTGCGGGTACTGGGGTGGCGAAGTTGGAGGAGCACTCACTGACACTTTGAGCTCCTAGAGGTACAAACCACGTGTCATTCGTCTCTGCATCCTCTTGCAGGGGTCAGGGCCGCCCACGGACAGCGTACCCGGGGGTGCTTTGGCCCCTCCGTCCATGGCGGCCGTCACCCGCTGGAAAGAGTTCAGTTGGGAGACACTGCAGACAGCTGTGGGTCTGAATTCGGCCTCCGTGCCTTAGGAGCTTTGCGATCAGCTCTTTGAGCCTTTCATTTCTTGATTTTGAATGCGTCCACGGGGACCATTACGACCATCCCAGGCAGAAAGGTGAGGGAGAGCGAGGTGTCTGCTTCCGCCTTCAAGTCTGATTTCCACTGCGGAAAGCGAAAAGGAGCCGAGGCCTTAGGAAGGAGCCCCGGGGCCTCTGGGATGAAAAGAGATCATGCTGAATTGTGGCTCTGGAACGCCCGGTGTCCACACTGCGGGGAGGTGGAGGTGCGAGGAGCGGCCTGTCTTCTGTGGTAGAGCAGGGGTCCAGGCAGGTTTCCTTCAAAATCCACCATATACATATATATGCATATAGATGAACATATATATGCATATATATGTATATGGTAACTTTGGCAAAAAGCTCTCTGGTGACGTCCATTTCGAGCCAGAATCGCAGACTTCCGAGAAAAGGCTCACTTGCGGCAAATGCACAGCCCTCCCGGGGCCTTGGGGCTCTGTGGGCGATGCTCGGTCATCTGCGGGTACTGGGGTAGCGAAGTTGGAGGAGCACTCACTGACACTTTGAGCTCCTAGGTACAAACTACGTCTCATTCGTCTCTGTATCCTCTTGCAGGGTTCACGGCCACCCACAGACAGCGTAGCCAGGGATGCTTTGGCCCCTCCGTCCATGGGGGCCGTCAACCGCTGGAAAGAGTTCAGCTGGGAGACACTGCAGACAGCTGTGGGTCTGAATTCGGCCTCCGTGCCTTAGGAGCTTTGCGATCAGCTCTTTGAGCCTTTCATTTCTTCATTTTGAATGCGTCCACGGGGACCATTACGACCATCCCAGGCAGAAAGGTGAGGAGAGGGAGGTGTCTGCTTCCGTCCTGAAGTCTGATTTCCACTGCGGAAAGCGGGAAGGAGCCGAGGCCTTAGGAAGGAGCCCCGGGCCTCTGGGATGAAAAGAGATCATGCTGAATTGTGGCTCTGGAACGCCCGGTGTCCACACTGCGGGGAGGTGGAGGTGCTAGGAGCGGCCTGTCTTCTGTGGCAGACCAGGGGTCCACGCAGGTTTCCTTCGAAAATCCACCATATACATATATATGCATATAGATGAACATATATATGCATAGATATGTATATGGTAGCTTTGGCAAAAAGCTCTCTGGTGACGTCCATTTTGAGCCAGAATCGCAGACTTCCGAGAAAAGGCTCACTTGCGGCAAATGCACAGCCCTCCGGGGCCTTGGGGCTCTGTGGGCGATGCTCGGTCTTCTGCGGAGACTGGGGTACCGAAGTTGGAGGAGCACTCACTGACACTTTGAGCTCCTAGAGGTACAAACTACGTCTCATTCGTCTCTGTATGCTCTTGCAGGGTTCAGGGACACCCACAGACAGCGTACCCAGGGATGCTTTGGCCCCTGCGTCCATGGCGTCCGTCACCCGCTGGAAAGAGTTCAGTTGGGAGACACTGCAGACAGCTGTGGGTCTGAATTCGGCCTCCGTGCCTTAGGAGCTTTGCGATCAGCTCTTTGAGCCTTTCATTTCTTCATTTAGAATGCGTCCACGGGGACCATTACGACCATCCCAGGCAGAAAGGTGAGGGAGAGGGAGGTGTCTGCTTCCGTCCTGAAGTCTGATTTCAACTGCGGAAAGCGGGACGGAGCCGAGGCCTTAGGAAGGAGCCCCGGGGCCTCTGGGATGAAAAGAGATCATGCTGAATTGTGGCTCTGGAACGCCCGGTGTCCACACTGCGGGGAGGTGGAGGTGCTAGGAGCGGCCTGTCTTCTGTGGTAGACCAGGGGTCCACGCAGGTTTTCTTCGAAAATCCACCATATACATATATATGCATATAGATGAACATATATATGCATATATATGTATATGGTAGCTTTGGCAAAAAGCTCTCTGGTGACGTCCATTTCGAGCCAGAATCGCAGACTTCCGAGAAAAGGCTCACTTGCGCAAATGCACAGCCCTCCCGGGGCCTTGGGGCTCTGTGGGCGATGCTCGGTCATCTGCGTGTACTGGGGTACCGAAGTTGGAGGAGCACTCACTGACACTTTGAGCTCCTAGAGGTACAAACTACGTCTCATTCGTCTCTGTATGCTCTTGCAGGGTTCAGGGCCACCCACAGACAGCGTACCCAGGGATGTTTTGGCCCCTGCGTCCATGGCGGCCGTCACCCGCTGGAAAGAGTTCAGTTGGGAGACACTGCAGACAGCTGTGGGTCTGAATTCGGCCTCCGTGCCTTAGGAGCTTTGCGATCAGCTCTTTGAGCCTTTCATTTCTTCATTTTGAATGCGTCCATGGGGACCATTACGACCATCCCAGGCTGAAAGGTGAAGGAGAGGGAGGTGTCTGCTTCCGCCCTGAAGTCTGATTTCCACTGCGGAAAGCGGGAAGGAGCCGAGGCCTGAGGAAGGAGCCCCGGGGCCTCCGGAATGAAAAGAGATCATGCTGAATTGTGGCTCTGGAACGCCCGGTGTCCACACTGCGGGGAGGTGGAGGTGCTAGGAGCGGCCTGTCTTCTGTGGTAGACCAGGTGTCCTCGCAGGTTTCTTTCTAAAATCCACCATATACATATATATGCATATAGATGAACATATATATGCATATATATGTATATGGTAGCTTTGGCAAAAAGCTCTCAGACGTCCATCCATTTGTTGCCAGAATCTCAGATCTCCTGAGTAGTAAGAGTTCACTTGCGGTAAGAACAGCCTCCTAAGAGGGGCCTTGGGCCTGTAAGATGTCAGGATCTTCTGCGGGGACTGGGGTACCGAAGTTGGAGGAGCACTCACTGACACTTTGAGCTCCTAGAGGTACAAACTACGTCCCATTCATCTCTGTATGCTCTTGCAGGGTTCAGGGCCACCCACAGACAGCGTACCCAGGGATGCTTTGGCCCCTGCGTCCATGGCGGCCGTCACCCGCAGGAAAGAGTTCAGTTGGGAGACACTGCAGACAGCTGTGGGTCTGAATTTGGCCTCCGTGCCTTAGGAGCTTTGCGATCAGCTCTTTGAGCCTTTCATTTCTTCATTTTGAATGCGTCCACGGGACCATTACGACCATCCCAGGCAGAAAGGTGAGGGAGAGGGAGGTGTCTGCTTCCGTCCTGAAGTCTGATTTCCACTGCGGAAAGCGGGAAGGAGCCGAGGCCTTAGGAAGGAGCCCCGGGGCCTCTGGGATGAAAAGAGATCATGCTGAATTGTGGTTCTGGAACGCCCGTGTCCCCACTGCGGGAGGTGGAGGTGCTAGGAGCGGCCTGTCTTCTGTGGTAGACCAGGGGTCCACGCAGGTTTCCTTCGAAAATCCACCATATACATATATATGCATATAGATGAACATATATAGATGAACATATATATGCATATATATGTATATGGTAGCTTTGGCAAAAAGCTCTCTGGTGACGTCCATTTTGAGCCAGAATCGCAGACTTCCGAGAAAGGCTCACTTGCGGCAAATGCACAGCCCTCCCGGGGCCTTGGGGCTCTGTGGGCCATGCCCGGTCATCTGCGGGTACTGGGGTGGCGAAGTTGGAGGAGCACTCACTGACACTTTGAGCTCCTAGAGGTACAAACCACGTCTCATTCGTCTCTGTATGCTCTTGCAGGGTTCAGGGCCACCCACAGACAGCGTACCCAGGGATGCTTTGGCCCCTGCGTCCATGGCGGCCGTCACCCGCTGGAAAGTGTTCAGTTGGGAGACACTGCAGACAGCTGTGGGTCTTAATTCGGCCTCCGAGCCTTAGGAGCTTTGCGATCAGCTCTTTGAGCCTTTCATTTCTTCATTTTGAATGCGTCCACGGGGACAATTACGACCATCCCAGGCAGAAAGGTGAGGGAGAGGGAGGTGTCTGCTTCCGTCCTGAAGTCGGATTTCCACTGCGGAAAGCGGGAAGGAGCCGAGGCCTTAGGAAGGAGCCCCGGGGCCTCTGGGATGAAAAGAGATCATGCTGAATTGTGGCTCTGAACGCCCGGTGTCCACACTGCGGGGAGGTGGAGGTGCGAGGAGCGGCCTGTCTTCTGTGGTAGAGCAGGGGTCCAGGCAGGTTTCCTTCGAAAATCCACCATATACATATATGCATATAGATGAACATATATATGCATATATATGTATATGGTAGCTTTGGCAAAAAGCTCTCTGGTGACGTCCATTTCGAGCCAGAATCGCAGACTTCCGAGAAAAGGCTGACTTGCGGTAAATGCACAGGCCTCCCGGGGCCTTGGGGCTCTGTGGGCTATGCTCGGTCATCTGCGGGTACTGGGGTACCGAAGTTGGAGGAGCACTCACTGACACTTTGAGCTCCTAGAGGTACAAACTACGTCTCATTCGTCTCTGTATGCTCTGGCAGGGTTCAGGGCCACCCACAGACAGCGTACCCAGGGATGCTTTGGCCCCTGCGTCCATGGCGGCCGTCACCCGCTGGTAGGAGTTCAGTTGGGAGACACTGCAGACAGCTGTGGGTCTGAATTAGGCCTCCGTGCCTTAGGAGCTTTGCGATCAGCTCTTTGAGCCTTTCATTTCTTCATTTTGAATGCGTCCACGGGAACCATTACGACCATCCCAGGCAGAAAGGTGAGGGAGAGGGAGGTGTCTGCTTCCGTCCTGAAGTCTGATTTCCACTGCAGAAAGCGGGAAGGAGCCGAGGCCTTAGGAAGGAGCCCCGGGGCCTCTGGGATGAAAAGAGATCATGCGGAATTTTGGCTCTGGAACGCCCGGTGTCCCCTCTGCGGGGAGGTGGAGGTGCTAGGTGCGGCCTGTCTTCTGTGGTAGACCAGGGGTCCACGCAGGTTTCCTTCGAAAATCCAACATATACATATATCTGCATATAGATGAACATATATATGCAGATATGTGTATATGGTAGCTTTGGCAAAAAGCTCTCTGGTGACGTCCATTTTGAGCTTGAATCGCAGACTTCCGAGAAAAGGCTCACTTGCGGCAAATGCACAGCCCTCCCGGGGCCTTGGGGCTCTGTGGGCGATGCTCGGTCTTCTGCGGAGACTGGGGTACCAAAGTTGGAGGAGCACTCACTGACACTTTCAGCTCCTAGAGGTCCAAACTACGTCTCATTCGACTCTGTATGCTCTTGCAGGGTTCAGGGCCACCCACAGACAGCGTACCCAGGGATGCTTTGGCCCCTGCGTCCATGTCGGCCGTCACCCGCTGGAAAGAGTTCAGTTGGGAGACACTGCAGACAGCTGTGGGTCTGAATTCGGCCTCCGCGTGCCTTAGGAGCTTCTATGATCAGCTCTCTGAGCCTTTCATTTCTTCATTTTGAATCTGGCCCACGGGACCATCACGACCATCCCAGGCAGAAAGGTGAGGGCGAGGGAGGTGTCTGCTTCCGTCCTGAAGTCTGATTTGCGCTGCGGAAAGCGGGAAGGAGCCGAGGCCTTAGGAAGGAGCCCCGGGGCCTCTGGGATGAAAAGAGATCATGCTGAATTGTGGCTCTGGAACGCCCGGTGTCCACACTGCGGGAGGTGGAGGTGCGAGGAGCGGCCTGTCTTCTGTGGTAGAGCAGGGTCCACGCAGGTTTCCTTCGAAAATCCACCATATACATATATATGCATATAGATGAACATATATATGCATATATATGTATATGGTAGCTTTGGCAAAAAGCTCTCTGGTGATGTCCATTTCGAGCCAGAATCGCAGACTTCCGAGAAAAGGCTCACTTGCGGCAAATGCACAACCCTCCCGGGGCCTTGGGGCTCTGTGGGCGATGCTCGGTCATCTGCGGGTACTGGGGTAGCGAAGTTGGAGGAGTACTCAGTGACACTTTGAGCTCCTAGAGGTACAAACTACGTCTCATTCGTCTCTGTATCCTCTTGCAGGGTTCAGGGCCACCCACAGACAGCGTAGCCAGGGATGCTTTGGCCCCTCCGTCCATGGGGGCCGTCACCCGCTGGAAGAGGTCAGCTGGGAGACACTGCAGACAGCTGTGGGTCTGAATTCGGCCTCCGTGCCTTAGGAGCTTTGCGATCAGCTCTCTGAGCCTTTCATTTCTTCATTTTGAATGCGTCCACGGGGACCATCACGACCATCCCAGGCAGAAAGGTGAGGCGAGGGAGGTGTCTGCTTCCGTCCTGAAGTCTGATTTCCACTGCGGAAAGCGGGAAGGAGCCGAGGCCTTAGGAAGGAGCCCCGGGGCCTCTGGGATGAAAAGAGATCATGCTGAATTGTGGCTCTGGAAAGCCCGGTGTCCACACTGCGGGGAGGTGGAGTTGCGAGGAGCGGTCTGTCTCCTGTGGTAGAGCAGGGGTCCAGGCAGGTTTCCTTCGAAAATCCACCATATACATATATATGCATATAGATGAACATATATATGCATATATATGTATATGGTAGCTTTGGCAAAAAGCTCTCTGGTGACGTCCATTTTGAGCCAGAATCGCAGAATTCCGAGAAAAGGCTCATTTGCGGCAAATGCACAGCCCTCCCGGGGCCTTGGGGCTCTGTGGGCGATGCTCGGTCATCTGCGGGTACTGGGGTAGCCAAGTTGGAGGAGCACTCACTGACAATTTGAGCTCGTAGAGGTACAAACTACGTCTCATTCGTCTCTGTATCCTCTTGCAGGGTTCAGGGCCACCCACAGACAGCGTAGCCAGGGATGCTTTGGCCCCTCCGTCCATGGGGGCCGTCACCCGCTGGAAAGAGGTCGGCTGGGAGACACTGCAGACAGCTGTGGGTCTGAATTCGGCCTCCGTGCCTTAGGAGCTTTGCGATCAGCTCTGAGCCTTTCATTTCTTCATTTTGAATGCGTCCACGGGGACCATCGCGACCATCCCAGGCAGAAAGGTGAGGGCGAGGGAGGTGTCTGCTTCCGTCCTGAAGTCTGATTTCCACTGCGGAAAGCGGGAAGGAGCCGAGGCCTTAGGAAGGAGCCCCGGGGCCTCTGGGATGAAAAGAGATCATGCTGAATTGTGGCTCTGGAACACCCGGTGTCCACACTGCGGGGAGGTGGAGGTGCGAGGAGCGGCCTATCTTCTGTGGTAGAGCAGGGGTCCACGCAGGTTTCCTTCGAAAATCCACCATATACATATATATGCATATAGATGAATATATATATGCATATATATGTATATGGTAGCTTTGGCAAAAAGCTCTCTGGTGACGTCCATTTGAGCCAGAATCGCAGACTTCCGAGAAAAGGCTCACTTGGGGCAAATGCACAGCCCTCCCGGGGCCTTGGGGCTCTGTGGGCGATGCTCGGTCATCTGCGGGTACTGGGGTAGCGAAGTTGGAGGAGCACTCACTGACACTTTGAGCTCCTAGAGGCACAAAGTACGTCTCATTCGTCTCTGTATCCTCTTGCAGGGTTCACGGCCACCCACAGACAGCGTAGCCAGGGATGCTTTGGCCCCTCCGTCCATGGGGGCCGTCACCCGTGGAAAGAGGTCAGCTGGGAGACACTGCAGACAGCTGTGGGTCTGAATTCGGCCTCCGTGCCTTAGGAGCTTTGCGATCAGCTCTCTGAGCCTTTCATTTCTTCATTTTGAATGCGTCCACGGGGACCATCACGACCATCCCAGGCAGAAAGGTGAGGGCGAGGAGGTGTCTGCTTCCGTCCTGAAGTCTGATTTCCACTGCGGAAAGCGGGAAGGAGCCGAGGCCTTCGGAAGGAGCCCGGGGCCTCTGGGATGAAAAGAGATCATGCTGAATTGTGGCTGTGGAACGCCCGGTGTCCACACTGCGGGGAGGTGGAGGTGCGAGGAGCGGCCTGTCTCCTGTGGTAGAGCAGGGGTCCACGCAGGTTTCCTTCGAAAATCCACCATATACATATATATGCATATAGATGAACATATATATGCATATATATGTATATGGTAGCTTTGGCAAAAGCTCTCTGGTGACGTCCATTTCGAGCCAGAATCGCAGACTTCCGAGAAAAGGCTCACTTGCGGCAAATGCACAGCCCTCCCGGGGCCTTGGTGCTCTGTGGGCGATGCTCGGTCATCTGCGGGTACTGGGGTAGCGAAGTTGGAGGAGCACTCACTGACACTTTGAGCTCCTAGAGGTACAAAGTACGTCTCATTCGTCTCTGTATCCTCTTGCAGGGTTCACGGCCACCCACAGACAGCGCAGCCAGGGATGCTTTGGCCCCTCCGTCCATGGGGGCCGTCACCCGCTGGAAAGAGGTCAGCTGGGAGACACTGCAGACAGCTGTGGGTCTGAATTCGGCCTCCGTGCCTTAGGAGCTTTGCGATCAGCTCTTTGAGCCTTTCATTTCTTCATTATGAATGCGTCCATGGGGACCATTACGACCACCCCGGCAGAAAGGTGAGGGAGAAGGAGGTGTCTGCTTCCGTCCTGAAGTCTGATTTCCACTGCGGAAAGCGGGAAGGAGCCGAGGCCTTGGGAAGGAGCGCGGGGGCCTCTAGGATGAAAAGAGATCATGCTGAATTGTGGCTCTGGAACGCCCGGTGTCCACACTGCTGGGAGGTGGAGGTGCTAGGAGCGGCCTGTCTTCTGTGGTAGACCAGGGGTCCACGCAGGTTTCCTTCGAAAATCCACCATATACATATATATGCATATAGATGAACATATATGCATATATATGTATATGGTAGCTTTGGCAAAAAGCTCTCTGGTGACGTCCATTTTGAGCCAGAATCGCAGACTTCCGAGAAAAGGCTCACTTGCGGCAAATGCACAGCCCTCCCGGGGCCTTGGGGCTCTGTGGGCGATGCTCGGTCATCTGCGGGTACTGGGTAGCGAAGTTGGAGGAGCACTCACTGACACTTTGAGCTCCTAGAGGTACAAACTACGTCTCATTCGTCTCTGTATCCTCTTGCAGGGTTCAGGGCCACCCACAGACAGCGTAGCCAGGATGCTTTGGCCCCTCCGTCCATGGCGGCCGTCCCCCGCTGGAAAGAGGTCAGTTGGGAGACACTGCAGACAGCTGTGGGTCTGAATTCGGCCTCCGTGCCTTAGGAGCTTTGCGATCAGCTCTCTGAGCCTTTCATTTCTTCATTTTGAATGCGTCCACGGGACCATCACGACCATCCCAGGCAGAAAGGTGAGGGCGAGGGAGGTGTCTGCTTCCGTCCTGAAGTCTGATTTCCACTGCGGAAAGCGGGAAGGAGCCGAGGCCTTAGGAAGGAGCCCCGGGGCCTCTGGGATGAAAAGAGATCATGCTGAATTGTGGCTCTGGAACGCCCGGTGTCCACACTGCGGGGAGGTGGAGGTGAGAGGAGCGGCCTGTCTTCTGTGGTAGAGCAGGGGTCCAGGCAGGTTTCCTTCGAAAATCCACCATATACATATATATGCATATAGATGAACATATATATGCATATATATGTATATGGTAGCTTTGGCAAAAAGCTCTCTGGTGACGTCCATTCGAGCCAGAATCGCAGACTTCCGAGAAAAGGCTCACTTGCGGCAAATGCACAGCCCTCCCGGGGCCTTGGGGCTCTGTGGGCGATGCTCGGTCATCTGCGGGTACTGGGGTAGCGAAGTTGGAGGAGCACTCACTGACACTTGAGCTCCTAGAGGTACAAACTACGTCTCATTCGTCTCTGTATCCTCTTGCAGGGTTCACGGCCACCCACAGACAGCGTAGCCAGGGATGCTTTGGCCCCTCCGTCCATGGGGGCCGTCACCCGCTGGAAAGAGGTCAGCTGAGACACTGCAGACAGCTGTGGGTCTGAATTCGGCCTCCGTGCCTTAGGAGCTTTGCGATCAGCTCTCTGAGCCTTTCATTTCTTCATTTTGAATGCGTCCACGGGGACCATCACGACCATCCCAGGCAGAAAAGTGAGGGCGAGGGAGGTGTCTGCTTCCGTCTGAAGTCTGATTTCCACTGCGGAAAGCGGGAAGGAGCCGAGGCCTTAGGAAGGAGCCCCGGGGCCTCTGGGATGAAAAGAGATCATGCTGAATTGTGGCTCTGGAACGCCCGGTGTCCACACTGCGGGGAGGTGGAGGTG
>NW_024355840.1:0-404 GCF_902729225.1 Pteropus medius | reverse complement strand
TGTGGACACCGGGCGTTCCAGAGCCACAATTCAGCATGATCTCTTTTCATCCCAGAGGCCCCGGGGTTCCTTCCTCAGGCCTCGGCTCCTTCCCGCTTTCCGCAGTGGAAATCAGACTTCTGGACCGAAGCACACACCTCCCTCTCCCTCACCTTTCTGCCTGGGATGGTCGTAATGGTCCCCGTGGACGCATTCAAAATGAAGAAATGAAAGGCTCAAAGAGATGATCGCAAAGCTCCTAAGGCACGGAGGACGAATTCAGACCAACAGCTGTCTGCAGTGTCTCCCAACTGAACTCTTTCCCGCGGGTGACGGCCGCCGTGGACGGAGGGGCCAAAGCATCCCCGGGTACGCTGTCTGTGGGCGGCCCTGACCCCTGCAAGAGGATGCAGAGACGAATGACA
>NW_024355839.1:3000-3385 GCF_902729225.1 Pteropus medius | reverse complement strand
CCCCCCGCTGACCCCAGCCGGTGACCCCCAGACCCCAGGTCCGCTCGCTGACGCCGGGCCCTGACCCCAGCCAGCTCGCGGACGGAGGCGGCTGAAGACGGCGCTCACCGGCGCGGGGCTCCGTCTGCGTCCCCCGCCGCCGCCGCCGCCCTGGCCCCAGCCCGCCGCGGTCCCCCGACGACCCCTGCCGGAGCGCCCTCCCGCCCGGAGCAGCCACCGTCGGCCGCCCGCCCCTGTGACGCACTTCCGCTTCCGGCGCTCGTGCTCGCGGAAGCGGCCGCGCGGCGGCCCCAGGTTTCTCCTCGCGGCCGTGCCCCGCCCCCGGGGCGGGACTTCCGGGGGCCCCGGGCTCTGCACTGCGCGCGCGCGGGCCGAGCCCGCCCCG
>NW_024355839.1:0-2970 GCF_902729225.1 Pteropus medius | reverse complement strand
CCCGAAGATGATATAACACTTTGGGAAACGTGTGAGGAAAATCCCATGAAACGTTTGAGCAAGATATGGGTCCTCCGGAGGCATCTGAGAAACAGGAAGTTCCGGATTACCTGCCGCCGAAATCCTCGGTCGTGGGGCGCTCTGCATGCGCGTGGCTGTGTGAATCACTCCCATTGACGGTACACAGGAACTGGGAATATGGTGGCGTGTCACTCCCAGGATTATATGTCACAAGTCAAGGAATTTTGTGGTTGTAATTAAAATCCCTAATCGGTTGATTCAAGCTCATCAAAAGAGAGATGGTTCTGGGTGGGCCTGGCATAATCAGGTGTGGGATACAGCGTGAAGAGGTTGGGGAGATTAGACGCAGCAGAGACACAGCCGGGCCGCCCGGAAAAAGCAAACGGCCTCCCCGAGAAGCTCGCTTGGCAAGAGTTAGCGGCTGACTTCTGAGAGAGGAAGGCGCCAGAACTAACACACAAGAAACTGAATTCTTCCAACACCCGGGGAGCTTGGAAGAGAGCCCCAGGCCTCGAATGAGGCCCCAGCCCTGCCTGACACCCTGATGTGAGCCTGGGGACCCAATTAGCCTGTCAAGTATGTGTCTCTTGCAGCCACTCCGTGTGTAGTCATTGGTTACACCGCAGTATATAACTAACATCTGGAATAAGCGCGCATATGCTAAGCCCTCATTAACCACAGAGAATTACATAGTCTTCCCTTATGCAGAAAACAACTCTCTATGCTTAAATAACCACCGGTTTTCTCATCGTCACGGTGTGAGTTTCCTGGGGATGCTGTGACTCAGTGTCACTAAATGAGCAGGTTCACACAGCAGGGATCCATCCTCTGACAGTTCCAGAGGCCACAAGTCTGATGTCGGGTGTGAGCACTGTTGGTTCCTTCTGAGGGTTTTAAGGAACGAGCTGTTCCAGGCCTTTCTCCAGCTTCCGGTGGCCTGGGAGCAATCCTTGGCATTCCTTGGTTTGTAGACACATCGCTCCAACCTCTGCCTCCATCTCCACGTGCCTGTCTTCCCTCTGTGTGTGTCTGTCTTCCTTTCTTCTTCCTACAAGGACACCCTACGTGTTAGCTCAGAGCCCACCAGACTCCACTGTGACCTCACGCTAATGTGACTAATTACTGCTGACACAGAGGTATCCAGGACCACGCAAGACGCCGGCGCTCTGAGACCTGCGACCAGCCAATTGACGCTTGTTTCTGAACCTTAGCTGGTCCAATTCTGGCTTCTCTTGAGACTTCGACATCTCCCTCTGTCTAACGCTTCACAGGTTTGGCATCTTCCACGCGGTGCCGACATTTCTTACACTCTGACCCAGATATACAGACTCTGTTAATCTTTTCCTACGAGAAAAATGCCTGCGGATGTGTGTGGGTTTATGAGTGACTACCTGTCTGCATGCATCTGTCTGTCTCTCTATTCACCTACCCACCTACCTACCTACCTTTCCAGTTATCTATCCATCCACCCAAGTACCCTTCCATGCATGCATCTATCCACTGTCTTATCTGTTCAGCCATCTACTCACTTATCCATCCATCCACTATCCACCCATCCATCCATTATCCATCCGCCATCCATCCATCCATCATCCATCCACCCATCTACTTATCTGTCCACTCATTTATCCATCCATCTGCCCACCCATTTATCCACTTATACATCATCCACTCATTTATCTTGTCTCTCTATCCATCCATCCATCCGTCGACCCATTCATCTGCCCACCCACCTACCCTTCCATCAACCCTCCACCCCCCGCATCAATCCACAGCTCCATTCACCCACACATCCATCTGTCTACCCACACATCCATCAACCCATTCATCCACTCATCTACCGGTTCACACGCCGCCCTCCATCCATAGGCCTCAGATATAAAGGCCCCTGAAGCCTACATTACTCCTTTCCACTAGGGGGCACACTTAGCACCCCAATGAACACCAGAGAAAGCTCTGCCACAGGAATCCCCCCTTCTGGTCTTGAAGCTAGGGTCCTGAAGGCGGGTTACTGTATCACCCATCCTCAGCAGAGTCCGCCCAGTGCTTTCTCCCAAACATGGCCCTGCTTATGAAGTCTGCCCTTTGCAACTCGCTCTCTTATTGGATAAGTCTTTATTTACTCCAGAACTTTTAATGCTACGCCTGCCCATCAAGTTCTAAGCACAACGCAAAGCAAACGAGGTGAAGAAGCCATGCCACGCGCCGACTGCCTTCTCTCCTCTGCTGGCGCTGGGCGCGTTAATCAGCCTGATTTTCTGAAGGAACTTCGAAGAGCTCTATTGATGACCGTTTTCGATGTGCTCACATTCTCTTTGCGTTGGCAATTGCACTGCTGGTGATTCCTCTAACAGAATTACTCCTCCGCAGAGATCCTAAGGAGTATGGGAAAATTCTAGTACACGCCCCGTTGAGTCCGGCATAGGTGCATTCACCTGGCAGCGTGCCACACATCACATGGAGATGCTGTGCTGGAGATGACTGCCCCCATTGGCATCATGAGGTGATATTCGCAGAGGTGATTTCAGAGGGGAGGGTCAGCCGTTTGGGGTCTGGGAGCCACAGCACTGTTTAAGAGGGAGAAAGAGAGATGAGGGTGTCCACTCCCAGACTCTGGCCACCAGCGGAGGTTATGATACAAGCTTTGGGGGCGGGGGGACCAACTGGAAGCAGCTACAGTCTGGGGTGGAAAGGAGGTAGGTGTGTCTGGTAGGGCTGGTGTTGGCTGGGAAGCTCCTTGACAGAGACTTGACGAAGCTGTCCAGTAAGGTCAAGAGTCCAAGGTGAATCCAGGGGCAGAAAAAATTCATCATATGGAGCCATAGCTCCCGGACAGAAGACAAAAAACTGCACAGTTCATGCAGCCATCTGTTTCCAAGTCCAACCATCCATCCATCATCTATCTATTCACTCATTCATCCATCCATCCATCAATTCAATTATCTGTCA
>NW_024355838.1:0-591 GCF_902729225.1 Pteropus medius | reverse complement strand
CTATTGATTGGCTTAGTCTGGATCATCTGTTCCCTTCCTAAAGCAGGGTGGCTTTAGCATGGAGCCACGGGGCCCACAAATGAAAATCAGGGCTTCCCGGGAAGTGGTAGATGAATGCCGGTGAGATCAACAATTGTCCCCTGCACTTATCTCAGATTGTCGAGAGCAGACCCAATTTCATATTTCTATAGTTATTTTTTTAAAATACAGTACCTTTTAAAATAGTTAATCAAATGTATGGTGATGACTTTTTAGATACAGCACCAAAGGCCAATCCATGAAAGAAACAACTGATAAGTTGAACTTTATTAAACTTGGAAAATCGTACTCTGACAAAGACATTGTCAAGAGAATAAGACAAGCTACAGATTGGGAGAAAATATTTGCAAAAGACACATCTGAAAAGGAATGTTATCCAAAATATATGAAGAACTCTTAAATAAGAGTTCTCGACAATAAGAAGACAAACAACCCAATTAAAAAAATAAGAGAACTCTTAAATAAGAGTTCTCGACAATAAGAAGACAAACAACCCAATTAAAAAAATGGGCCAAAGTCCTACACAGACACCTCACGAAAGAAGATATGCAG
>NW_024355837.1:0-594 GCF_902729225.1 Pteropus medius | reverse complement strand
TTTTGTTTTTCATGACTATATGCTGCTTTCACATTTTGTTCCAGGCACTCTAGCAAGCTCCACAGATACATTATTGCATTTAACCTCACCACAAGGGAATAAGGGGTTATTATCCCCATTTTACAGGTGAGGAAATGAAGGCTTTTCTCATCCCTACAACCTAGGAAGGGACAGAGAGGGATCTGAAGTGGGTCTGGCTGACCCCCTTAGCCTCCCTGAATCTCAGGCAGTGGGGACCTGAGAGAAGGCATCCAGGAGGGGAAACTGAGTACATACCTGTCCTGGGGGAGCGAATCTCGGTGTCTCACACATTCTCTTTGTGCCTTTTGCAGCTCCTTTCTTCTCCTCTTTCTGAATGTCTTCTCCCTTCCTGCCAAAATCTGATAAATTCTTAGCACCTCAGTGAGTGTGGCGCCTCCCCAGGAGGATTTTCATCTTCAAAGGCATGAACTAGAAGAGAAGTACCCAGAAAGACCCCCTGGAGTGTCCCCCCTGGGGCCCTGACTGGGAAAGCTAAATCTAACCTGGGCAAGCAGACCAGAAAAGGCAGGAGGGGGTGGGAGTACAAGCTGGCTCCAACCCTACCCTGATGGC
>NW_024355836.1:0-318 GCF_902729225.1 Pteropus medius | reverse complement strand
GGAGAAGACTCTGCTTCCATGTTCACTTGGATTTGGGACAGAAATCAATTCTCTGTGGTCACAGGACTGAGGACTGAGGTCCCTGTTCCCTTGATGACTGTCCCCTTGATGACTGTCAAACGGGAGTCTCTTCTGAGCAACTTAAAGCCACCTGCATTTCGTCTTCAAAGACAGCATCGTATCATCTTTACAGTCGATTAGCTCTTCCATTGCTTGGCCCTGCTTTCAGCCAGAGAAAGTTCTCTGCTTTTAAGGGCTCATGTGATTAGATTGGGCCTACCCAGATAATATATTATAATCTCTAGAGTCTATAATTTG
>NW_024355835.1:0-864 GCF_902729225.1 Pteropus medius | reverse complement strand
ATCGCCTCTCCTCTTGCGTTTGCTGTTCCTGATTCCTTCCGCCTGGATCTTTAGTTCCTCAGATGCTTTGATTTGATTTGGTTTCTATGGAATCTGTGTTTACATGCTCGCCAGGGCCGCCCTGGCCGTAAGCTGATGTTACCCATGGGGCCTCCGGTGGAGGAAGCAGAGGGGCCGGGGCAGGAGGGATGCTGGGCAGGGTCTCCCGAAGCCTCGCTCCAGCTCTGCAGCTCCAAGTCTGGTGGAACTGGGCCAGGGGGGACCTCTGATCCCTGCTGGGTAGAGGTGGGGCTGAGTTTTTCCTTTCTCTTGGAAGCAGATCAGCTCGCAGGGCACATGGAAATGGTGGCCTTTTACTAATTTCTTTCTTTCCACACAGTTGCTTCTTGTTCTCTTGGCCCCTGACTGAAGGTGGGCAGAACCAGGAGGCTTGGAAATCCTCAACCCACTGTTTCCCATCCCCGCCCGCCCCCAGCTGCACTTCCTAGGGAAGCCGCTGGGGCTTAAAGCAGACCCGGTGACAGATGGCCACGCTGCTCGTCTGGGTCAGCGCAAAATGAGGCTTTACCTCTTCTGTCCTCCTCCGTGGGTTTTCTAGGAATGCCCTCCCGGGGGGTGGTGGGGCTCCTCTGACCGTCTCCCCAGGCGTGTCCAGTCCAGGCCATCAGGCTGACCTGGTAGAGTCACTCATCTCCTGGTGTCACAGAACAGGGGTAGTGGACAGTAGCAAGTTCAGATCGGCTCTGTCGTTGCCAGCCACGTGTCCTTGGTCAGTTGCCCGGCCAGTTGCCTGACCTCCCAGGGGCTTAGCTTTCTAATCTGTGAAAGCTGGGGTAGCATCACTGTCCCCGAGGTGTCTCGAAC
>NW_024355834.1:0-419 GCF_902729225.1 Pteropus medius | reverse complement strand
CAAATCCTGATGGTCCGCGGCGTCACCAGTGGCCAGCCTCCGATGCGAGAGGATGAGGGGGTGGGGAGGGGGGACGGGAGCAAGAGGGAAAGGAGCCCCGAGGCGGGAGGGCTTTCCGGGCTCGAAGCCCTACGAACAGGGAAGGTGGCCCGCACCGGCGTCGGAGGCTCAGCGGCTCCGGGAACCAGCTGCGCAACAAACAGCGCGAAGGCCCAGGTGCCGCGCGCCGCGCCTCCCGGGTGGCGTTTTGCTCCGGCTCCTCCCAGGCGACCAGTCCCCGGGGGGCGGTGGCCCGGCCGGGCACGCACGCGTCCACACCACACGGCGGACAAGGCGCGCGGGTCTGCTCCGGCCGTGTCCCGAGCGCCCCGCTGTCGCCGGCCGGGGCGGGTGGGGCGGACCCGGCAGCACAGCTCGGC